>NW_012267276.1:910381-913865 GCF_000151885.1 Dipodomys ordii | reverse complement strand
CATTTGTTAGGAAATGGAAAGACTTGGAAAAAATTATATTAAGTGAAGTAAGCCAGGCCCAAAGAAACATAGGTCCCATGGTTTCCCTTATTTGCAATAAGGGACAAGCAATTTGGGACAAGCAGAAAAGGTTAGATAAGATGATGTTAAGCAAAATGAACCCCAAGATAGAGACACAAGTGGTTTTTTCTTACTTGCTATTGTTTCTAACATATTTATAAGGTACCATGTTATATTTTTGTTGCTTTGTATGTCCCTCCCCCATGGTATAACCCCTGTTTTCACTGTATTTGATGTTGGTATAATTTGGGGAGGGGAAGGGAAAAGACAAATTGTTTAAATAGGGATACAGATTGATCCATTGCAGCAATGAGATGTACAAGAATGTATGTATGTCAAAAAATGAACTTTACAATTTAGGTGGGGGTGGGAGGGGTGGAAGGGTAGGGGGTGTAGCTGAGGAGGTGGGAGGGAAGAGATGGTAGGGGAAAAGCAAAGGAGGAGGCAACAATGCTGGATAAGAAATGCACTCATTACCTTGCTCATGTAACTGAAACCCCTCTGCAGTATTTTCACAATAAACTTAATTTTTTAAAAAAGAATATTCCAGCTTTTGAGCCAATCACCAATTTTCCTAGCTACTGAGATCTGGAGGATTTCAACTTAAGGCTAGTTCATTCAGAAAAACTTGTTAGAATGCTTGATAAGAAATGTACTCATTACCTTACTCATGTAACTGTAGCCCCTCTTTACAATAAAAATATATATTAAAACATCTGTTAGACTCTATATCCAAATAACCATCCAAAAACCAGGATAAAGAGTGAGGGAAGGGGTGACGTTGTCCAGAAAGAAATGTATTCTATACCTGACTTATATGACTGTAACCCCTGTGTACATCACCTTCATAATAACAATAAAAATTTTAAAGCCTGGTGAACACATAGGTCAGGTGGTAGAATGCCCAGTTATGAGCAAGCAAGCCAACTGAGCACAAACCCCTGAGTTCAAATCCCAGTACTACAAAAAAATTACAAAGATCCAGCAAAACAAATTCTAGTTTCTGTTCATAAATTTCAACCCAATTTATACCATGACAGAATTGTAATTTTTCACATGTTCTATAATACATAAGGAACTAAAAAGAGTTAATTTATAGTGTATTTATGCCCCTTTAAAGAACTGATTATTTGAGCTGGAGGCATGATTTGGGAGATAGAATGCTTGCCTAGCAAGAACAAGACCCAGTACTTGGGAAAAAGGAAAACATGGAGACTGGATCTAGGTTCTAGTCCCATTTGTCTAATTAGCTGGGCAGGCATCTCCTCTTCCTCTTCTTTTTTCTCTTTCCCCTTCATCCCCTCCTCCTCCTCCTCCTCCTCTTCCTCTTCCTCCTCCTCCTCTTCCTCCTCTTCCTCCTTTTCCTTCTCCTCAGTAGTTACTGATTGTGCAGCACTCAAGTTGTTACCAACTTGCTCTGTATGCCTGTACACAAATGATCTCAGTTCTGAGAAGCCACCATTATGAGTCTCCCACACTGTCTTCTAGGAAGCTACTCTATGGCTGTTGTGTCATGAGCTGGGATGTGAAACTCAGGCAGTGATGACCACTGTCCCTTAACATTGACTTTGTCATGGGGCTCACTTTTTTATTTCTTGTGCCAATACTGGGTCTTCAATTCAGGCCCTCATTCTCTTCCTTTGCTTTTTTAATCAAGGCTGATATTCTACCACTTAAGCCACACCTCCATTTCTTGCTTTTTGCTAGTTAACTAGAGATAAGAATCGCACAGACTTTGGTGCCCCAGCTGGCTTTGAACTATGATCCTCAGATCTAACCCAGCTAAGTAGGATTACAGGTATGAGCCACTAGCATCTGGCTCCCTTTTTGCTTTTTAAAATGATTTGTGGTAATCTATAGGCATTATAAATAGCTTTGATTTATTTAAAGACAAGATTTTGATCAGAAATTGAGTTTTGAAGTATAATTTGTTTCTAGAGGAAAGGAGATGCATATTAAAATGTTTTGCTTTATTGAGCAGTTTTTGAGGACAAATGTGAAAGTACAGAGTCACCTACATTTTTCTTCTATGTGTAACTACTCAAGGCATTTTTTTTTTGCTTGCCTGACCTCATCATAGCTTTGAACAACTGGACAGATATTAAGTAGTTATAATAGTTTCCTAAATATTAATGATTAAACTAATGAAATTAGATTAAATTAATGGGTTCATGAATATTAATAGTCAAACTAAAGTCATTGCCTGAATGCTAATATCTAGTCTAACTTTCAATTGTTTTCCCCATGATAGTCATTCTTCTTGAGAATGGGATACCTTTTTATGACATTTTGGATGATTCTGGAATGTGTCCTAGACATTGGAATTGTTGGATTATGGAGATTCTGGATTCTGTTAAGAGGCTTCTGATGAGTTCAAGCTGCGAACTGTTTCTTTTCTATTTTTATTGTGAAAATACTGTACAGAGGGGTTACAATTACATGGGCAAGATAGTGAGTACATTTCTTATCAAGCATTATAGCCTCCTCCTTTGTTTCCCCTTCCTATCCCTTCCCATCCTCCTTCTATCCCCCCACCCAATCCTCCCTGCTACCCCCCCATCAAAGTTGTAAAGTTCATTTTTCAACATAACGACTTGTACATCTCATTGTTGCAATGGGTCCACTTGTATCCCTATTTAAACGATTTGTTTTTTCCCTTCCCCTCCACAAATTATACTGACATCAAATACAGAAAAAGCAATTATACCGTGGGGGAGGGACATACAAAGCAACAAAGAAATAATCTTATAAATGGGTTAGAAACAATCGCATGAAAGAAAAAAAACTTTTGAATACATATCTTAGGGTTCATTTCCCTAACATCAACTTATCTGACCTTTTCTGCTTGACTCAGACATATACTAGTTATTGCAAATAAGGGGAACCATGGGACCTGTTTCTTTGGGCCTGGCTTACTTCACTTAATATAATTTTTTCCAAGTCTTTCCATTTTGCGAACTATTTCTTGAGCTAACAGAAATCTGTTGGCTCTGTATCCTTGCATGGACCTCTTGTGTATCTGTAGCTGGGATTTGGGGATCAGCCATAAATTTGGGCAGAGTTTTATCCACAAATTTAGGGCCTCCCCTGTGTGGACCTTTCCTTTCTGAGGTTCCCTCTTCATGTTCAAGCAGCTAAAGTGGCTGTTTCCTGGCTTTTGCTTCTTCAAGCCACTGAGATTATGCATTTCTATCAGAATTCTTGCTTTGCCCCTGTGGTAAAGACTGGGGCCTGTTCTCGGGCTAAAAGTCATTAATAAGACATACAATGGAAGAAACACAGCCTCTTCCACCACTGGTGCTGGGAAAACTGGGCGGCCACATGCAGAATACTAAAAGTGGACCCCAGCCTATCACCATGCACCAACATCAACTCAAAATGGATTAAAGACCTTAACATTAAACCTGAATCTCTGAAACTACTG
>NW_012267276.1:885430-909996 GCF_000151885.1 Dipodomys ordii | reverse complement strand
CGACAAATGCTGGAGGGGATGTGGAGAAAGAGGAACCCTATTACACTGCTGGTGGGAATGTAAACCAATACAACCACTTTGGAAAGCAGTCTGGAGGATCCTCAGAAAGCTAAAGATTGACCTCCCTTACGACCCAGTCATACCACTTCTAGGCATCTACCCTGAACAACAGGAACCAATATACAAGGACACATGCACCTCCATGTTTATTGCAGCACTGTTCACAATAGCTAGGATATGGAAACAACCCAGATGCCCCACGACAGATGAATGAATCCAAAAATTGTGGTATCTATACACAATGGAATATTATGCAGCCATTAGAAATGACAAAATAATGGCATTTGCAGGGAAATGGATGGAGCTAGAAGAAATCATGTTGAGCGAAGTAAGCCAAGAGCAGAGAGACATGGTCTCCCTGATAAGTGGATGTTAAATCCAAAATGTTAGGCGATACGACAAAATTAACAGGACTTAAGAAACAAAGAACTTCCACTCATCTGGTAGAACCACTACTAAATATCCCCATGCTGCTGATCACATGTATGGTGTATATGTGTACACCGTTATATGTTATAGACCTTAATAGACAATTTGCTCCAGGAAAGTTAGAATGAGCTTGTGACTTTAAATGAGCATCATTATTCCACAATACTGTGAAATTTGGGAAATTATGTAATCACTTAATCACAATAAAAAAAAATAACACCAGAAAACTACGATGGCTCAAGTGGTAGAGCATGAGCCTTGAGCTGAATTGTTCAGGAACAGCTCCCAGGCCTAGAGCACAAGCCCCACGACTGACAGAGAGAGAGAGAGAGAGAGAGAGAGAGAGAGAGGAGAGAGAGAGAGCTTTCATTCGATTGTTTTTAACATATTTATAAGATTATGTCTTTGTTGCCTTGTATGTCCCTCCCTCATGGTACAACCCCTGCTTTCACTATATATGATGTTGGTGTATGTGGAGGGGAAGGGAAAAAACAAATTTTTGAAACAGGGATACAGGAGGACCATTACCACAATGAGATGTACAAGTCATTATGTCAAAAAACGAACTTTACAACTTTGGTGGGTAGGGGGGACAAGAGGAGGGGGAGGATACAAAGGGATGGGAAGGGGAAACAAAGCAGGAGGCTACAATGCTTGATAAGAAATGTACTCACTATCTTACCCATGTAATTGTAACCCCTCTGTTCAGTATTTTCACAATAACAATATATTTAAAAAAATAAAAAAGCCATTAATAATACAAAAATCACCCAGTGCAGTTCTTCTTCCAAGGGTTGACCTCCTGCTGCTTTCTGCCTGCTATGCTCCTGCCTTAGGGCTCTTGAAGTTTTTGTTGTTGGTCCAGAGTTCATAGTTGTAATCAGATAGGTAAGAGCTTCCTCTGCCATACCAGAAGAAGAACTGAAAGGGCAAACTTTACCATGTCCCTTTTGGCACTACTGGCGCCTCAAACTTCCCAGGAAGGCAGTCTACCACCTGAGCCATGCTCTCTGCCTTTACTCAGTTTTCAGGTAGGGTGTCATATTTCCATTGTACTTCCTCAGTAGCCAAGAAGACAGGCATATAACACCATGCCTCGCTTTCTTGTTGAGGAGTTTGGCAGGACCTTGTTCTAGTTGGCTTCTCTAATTCCTGAGCTGCTGAGATTTCAGGCAATGAGCCTCATTTTAAAGATGAATGAATGAAAGCCATGCGATTGCATCTTTGAGCTTGCTAATGATGATGGAACACAAGTTTCTGGCCTGAAGCCTGGTCCTTACTCTTTTTCTCTATTGCTGCCCATTCCTGGGGGATGGCTTAGCAGTTGTCCAAGGGAAATTTCTTCTCTTTCAATACTGGTGAGAATATACCTGAGGTGTTCCTGTCCATTTGGATGGCCTCCTTGACAAACTGTTCATTAGTGAGAGCAGGAGTTGTGCTCCATGGTGCTGAGGGCATAGTTTAAAATTGGCCAGACAGACCCAGGTTCAAGAATCATTATCTCCATGATCATGAGTATTAACCCTTGTTAGAGTATTTCAGATTTTGCCAGAAAATCACGCAGACATCCAGGTGCAGAGAACAAAGAAAGGTTTATTGCTGGGAAAGGGGCCAGCAAGACCACTAGTCACAAGGGAGAAGTGAGACGAAGCATCGGCTATTGTCTGGGGTGACCTATATAACCTAGGAGGTTTAGGAGGGGCTAGAAGGGGCTAGGAGGCAGAGACCCTGGTGTGGACATGTGGTCCAGGGGCTTCATCATGGCGGACTAGGATTTATGGCTGCTGCCCAAATAGTAGATAAGGGGTCCTGCAGCTGCCCAGACCTGAAGGTCACTCTAAGGGGCTCTTGTTGCCTTATATGGTGGTAGCTGCCCCAGAGAAGTGCCATCGCAAGGCAAAGGGGGTTGGAGGCTGATTATTTACTGCCTTTGCTAAATGGGACTCATGTTACCTAAGAAAAGAACGTGCTAAGCTGTGGAGAGGGGAAGGAGGGTGCTAAGCTATGGGAAGGGAGCTCATTGGGCTAACAGCCCTTCTGGGCAGAAGCTCGGTAGGTCATTTTGGGGAGTGAATTAAGGTGACTTATCTAGAAGGACCTTCAGGGAATAGTTATGTCCTTGGGATGTATTACTTATCATTTGTCCTATTGTTCCGTGCTCTTGGCTATATATCCAGTCAGTGCTTCATTTTGAGTGAGCAGTGTCAGCAGGACCACAACACCCTCCTGGAAGCCTTGTAGGGGCCTCAGACCTGGGAAGTCTGTCCTCAGTGCTGGACTTCTTTCCTCCTTCCTTTCCTCCATGCAGCCTGTCCAGCTCTCTGCTATGACATCTTGGAATTGTGTCCCTTTCCAGGGTTTGTGTGTGTATGTGTGTGTGTATGCACACAGCTACAGTGGCTTGAACTCAGGGCCTTACAGTTTCTCATCTTTTTCACTCAGGGTAGGTGCTCTACCACTTGAGCCATACCTCCACTTTTGGCTTTTTTTTTAAAGTTTCAGACATGCAGCTTTAATTCACTAAATAATTCTGAAATTTCATCATCTGGAAGAAATATCAATGGAGACAAAGATACACTTTTTTTTTTTTTGGTTGTTGGTCATGGGGCTTGAACTCTGGGCCTGGGTGCTGTCCCTTAGCTCTTCAGCTCAAATGCAAGTGCTCTACCACAGTGCCACTTCTGGTTTTCTGGTGGTCAATTGGAGATAAAAGTCTTAAACCTGGTGCCGGTGGCTCACGCCTGTAATCCTAGCTATTCAGGAGGCTGAAATCTGAGGATTGCGCTTCAAAGTCAGCCTTTGAAAGTCCATGAGACTCTTATCTCCAATAAACCACTCAGAAAACCAGAAGTGGTGCAGTGGCTCAAGTGGTAGAGTGCTAGCCTTGAGCTGAAGAGCTGAGGGACAGCGTTCAAGCTCAGAGTACAAACCCTATGACCAACCACCCCCCCTTCAAAAAAAAAAAAAAGAGTCTCATGGACTTTCCTGCCCAGGATTGCTTTGAACCATGATCTTCAAATCTCAGCCTCTTGAATAGCTAGGATTCAAGGTGTGAGCCACTGGTGCCTGGCCAAAGATACATTTTTAAACTGAAGTTTTCATTATTACTGTTCATTATTACATTTTATTATTACTATTCATAGCCAGTCTGTTCATCTGAATTTTCTTCCTTTCTCTCTCTCTCAATCTTAAATAACTTTTTTGTGATTTTTCTTTTAAAGTAGTTGAAATTGAAATCCAAAGGGATTTCAGTTCATTAAGTCAGATTATGGATATAATGCATCTTGATCAGTGTGATCCTTTCCATTGTTTTCTCCCAAGTCTCCCAGTCCCGTCCATACAATAGTGGTTCAGGTTTATATAATGTACCTTAAATATAATGACTGTATTCATCCATTCTTCCTCTCTCCATTCATCTGCTCTCAGCAAAATATGTTTCAGCTTCCTGGTATTTAGTTTGTCAAATTGTTCATTAGGACTTTAGAGGAGTTAAACCATTGGATTCCTCCCTTGAGTCTACTGTCCTTGTGGCACTTTATGTATGTATGCCTTTAACTCTATATATGTTTTCACATATGTTTGTATGCAGATCTCATTTCCACGTATGAGAGAAAACAGTGATTCATCTATCTGGCTAACAGCTTACCGTAATTGTTGCTAGTTCCATCCATTTCTTTGCAAATGACATCTTCTTCTGGTTTTTGCTGGTTAATTGTAGATAAGAGTCTCACAAACTTTTCTGATGGGGCTGGCTTGGAACTATAATCCTCAGATCTCAGCCTCCTGAATAGCTAGGATTACAGGTGTCCACCACCAGTGCCTGGTCCCTCTCTAGTTCTTTATGTCCTATATCAACCTGATTGAAAGTTCTGTACCTGCTTTTGCAGTACTGCCTGCTGCTGGCTTGTTTGCTCTAGCCCAGTGGCCAGTGCTCAGATCATTCCTGCTAGGAAGCATGGCAGTCCCTACCCAACCCTGGCTGCTGTTGGCAGCTGCTGGCACTGTGGATCACTTAATACTAGTAAAGATGCTGGTGTGGAGAACGAGATAATAACTGTGTTATTAACAGAAATTGTATTGTGATGGCAGCTCAGTTTACTGTGAAGTACTTAATAATAATAATCCTATTGAAGAATACTTAACACAACAATAGCAGTACCAGCAGCAGCCAACTCCTACCACTTGCTATTTGCTGGGCCTTGTTTGAAATCTTTTATCTATGTGAACCATGTGTGTGTGTGCGCGTGTGTGCGTGCGCGCGCAGCAGTGGGGCTTGAACTCAGGGCGTGTGTACTGTCCCTTAGTGTTTTTGCTCAAGGATGGTATTCTATTCCTTGAGCTACGTCTCTACTTTCTGATTTTTTGGTAGTTAGGGATAAAAGTCTAATGGACTTTTCTTGATCCTCAAATCTTAGCCTCCCAAGTACCTAGGATTACAGGCTTGAGATAGTTCCAGTTCCCAGCCCTCATTTCGTCTCCAGAGCTCTGGACTGAGGATGTACCATGATTACACTCATTTTACAGATGAGAAAGCTGTTGGCCAGGGTTGGGACAGGCCTCAGAAGCTGGGCCTTTGTTAGACAGTTAGATCTATTTCTTCATAACCAGGTGGATATCTGTGGGGTGGGCACACAATTGTTCTTGTACTTATTTGGGCAGGACTTAAGAATTGCTAGTGGCCTGTTGCTAGAGACTGCTCTACCTCAGTAGCCTGATGTCAGATGTGGTTGAGGTGGGCCAAGGGCTGGGGAGCCACCAGCCTGGTGCCAGGGTAGAAATGGCCATGTGAGTACCTGCCCTGTGGGGTAGCTTTGGGAAGAGGAAGTATTTATTCCTACCCTTTTCTGATTGCCTCTAATTATATGGCATTATTTTTGTCTCACTTATAAAGATTTAATTCCACTGTTGTTCCAGGCCATCAGGGCCTCTTACCAAGTCATCTTTCACCATTGGTGATAATTGGCTCAGCTTGCATTGGCTTCAGTTAGTCACAGTTCCTTACCACGTTCAATCTAAGGTCTGATTTGAGCTTCATCTTTTAACTGTGTGAAGTTGCTTTTTATTTTGTTTCATGCATATGCCAGGTTGTCTAAGCCACTTCCCTACCCCATCACCCTGTCTGGGTTGACATGTACATTAATCTCCTAAAGGTAGTCAAGATAGGGGGAAAAAAAGCATTCCATCACAAAGTGCTCAGTGTCTTGGAAGAGGGAACCCAAGGGAGCCCTTGGGCTCCACTCATTCTGCCCGCTCCAGCAGTCTCAAAGGGAGCCCTCCTTATCTATGAGAAAGTCAAGACACAACCCAGTCCTTCAAAGATTAATGGCAGTAGGTACTTAGGAGGCTGAGATCTAAGGATCATGGTTCAGAGCCAGTCTAGGCAGGAAAGTCCATGAGACTCTTACCTCTGAGTAAGCACCAAAAATCAGAAGTGGAGCAGTGGCTCAAGTGATAGAGTGCCAGACTTGAATGAAAAAGCCAAGTAAGATTGCCAAGGCCCCAAATTCAAATACTGTCATAAAAAATGGCAGCAAAGATTTAGAAAATCCTAAAGATAAGTTTCCAAATAAAAAAGGTAAAGGGTTTGTCGCCTAAAAGAGAACAAGGAATGAACCACATAAATTAAGGCAACAGAACTTCTAGGATATGAGCAGTGTGCTGGGCCTCGAATTCAGCTCACCCCACTGCCATGCTGAAGGTTACTGCTGGCTCCCCAGCCATGCTGTGTTTTGAATCAGCATTTCCTACATGCTCTGGTCTTGCTGTCTGGCAAACTTGATTTAGGAAGAACAGATGACAGTAATGAATGGGAAAAGTCTACTGAGGAATTAATTTGGTGTTAAGTGTGAGCCAGCTTGCTTCTCCACGCCTCTAAATTGTGATCTATACTGGGTGTCATTGAGATGCCACATGCTGGGGACAAGGAATAGTGTGCCTTGGCAGCTTCTGGCCTTGGTGGCTCTGCTCCTTGCCCAGTCCTCCATTTATTTCTTCTTCCTTTCTTTTCTTCCTGGTGCTTGACTTGGATTCCCCTTATTTTGACCTGCATGAAACTTTGTGTGTGTGTGTGTGTGTGTGTGTGTGTGTGTGTGTGTTGAGGCTTGAATGCCTGGGCACTGTCTCTTAGCTTTTGTGTCTTTTGTGTCCAGGACTGGCACTCTAAAGCTTGAGCCATGGCTCTGCTTCTGGCTTTTTGGTGGTTAATTGGAGAGAAGAGTTTTAAAGACTTTTCTACCTGGGCAGGCTTTGAACCTCAGTCCTTAGATCTCAGCCTCCTGAGTAGTTAGGGTTACAGGTGTGAGCCACCAGCATCTGACTGTTGCCTGAAGCTTTTGATGTGCATTCACCACTGGTATCTTTAGAATCTCCAGTTTCCCTTCCAGGGCCCTGTGTCTCCTGTGGACTTTGTTTCTTAGTGTTTTTCCTGATGCTCCCTTAGTTCTGGGCATTGACTGAGGCTCAAGACCCTCTCTCCTCTTACAGAACTGCTCACACTGGCGTGAGTGAATCAGGAAGAAGGAGGAATGGGAGGGGTGGCGGCTGGGAGGTCAGACTTTTAACAGGGGGCACTTCAGGTGTACAGGCAGGGCCTGGAGGAAGTATGGCTTTACCCAGAGGGGCTTTGAACTTGCCAGCAGCTGTCTAGACAGAGGGACAACTGTGTTGGGGATGGCTGGTTTTTTGAGCTGCATGACCTCTCCATGGAGAGATGCTGCTGCTGACCTCTTGCTGTCTGTCCCCCTAAATGGACAAATCAGGGTTTTGTCCTTAATTCCTCTTGTGAATACTCTGTCCATTGGCTCTTCTTTCCATCCTCTTTTGGTTCCCTCCTCAGTTTCACCCTTCCTCTGTCTTCTTGCTTCAACCATTAGCTTCAGGAGTGGACAGTGGTAAGGCTATATCCTATCTGAAACTCTCACCATCTTCTTTTTTTGTGGCTGTCACACTAAGTGCTGTTTGCAACACATTCTGTCCCTGCCAGCAAGGTAAGAACTGATCCTAACTACTTAGGAGGCTGAGATCTGAAGATCATGGTTTGAAGCCAGCTTTGTGCGGGAAAGTCCATGAGACTCTTCAAAAAGCTGGAAGTGGAGCTAGGGCTCAGGTGCTAGAGTACCAACCTTGATGACAAAGCTAAGGGACCAAGCCCAGTCCCTGGGTTCAAGCCCCAGTAAATAAATAAAACATTTTAAAGTAAGAACTGACCTTTGGGTCTGTCACTGTTTCCTCCTCATTTGGCCTTCACCACTAATCCCCAATAATAAGCTCCTTAAGTCAGCAGCCTACCTGCCTCTGTGTGTGTGTGTGTGTGTGTGTGTGTGTGTGTGTGTATCATCTTATGACCATTGTGTCCTGACTTGATTAGAGACTCAATGTCTAGAAGTACTAAATATGTATAGTTTCAGTTATCTTTTGCTATGTCACAAAATACCCAGAAGTTAGTAGCTTGAAATATGATTGACCTGTCATAATCCTGTTGGGGTGGCTGGGCTCAGCAGGGCAGTTCTTCTGGTGTGTTATGTCAGCCAGGGCCACTCATGGGACTGCTGGGAGCCGGGATGGAAGACTGTGACGGCTCTTGTGCATGTCTGACTCTTGATGCTGAGTGTGATGGAACATCTCGGCTGTCCTCCAAGTGGTCTTTTCCTGTCCATGTGTCTTAACACCCTGCCTGAACTGGATCCCACAAGCTAAAAGTGAAAGGCCCTGCTTGTGGAACCTAGGCCTGGGCATAGTATCACCTTGCCCACATTGTATGGGTCAAAGAAGGCCATAGGGCCCACCCAGATTCAGTGCTATAAGAAATGGGCTCACCCCCTGACAGGAGGGGACACAGGAATGGGAGGAGTTGGTGGTTGCCAGCTTTGGAGACAGATGCATTAACAGTGCCAGTGGTGGTAGCAATAACAGCGCTGCTTTTCATTCACTCACTGGAGGTTTGTTGAAGGCTTACTCTGTCCCAGGGGGGGCTAGTGCAAAGGAGGACAAGGCCCTTTTCTCAGCTGGCTTCCAGAAAAACAAATGTGCTAGCAATCAGCTACCTTCAGTGGCCACCAAGCCCCTTTCCCTAACCAAGCCCAAGATGGCATTTCTCTGCTGACTAGCAAGGGTTAACTTTGTTTTTTTAGCTGATCATCATTTTTGTTTTGGAAAGTAAATAGCTGTTTTAGTCCTTTCATTTCTTCTTCCTGTTGGGTTGTGTGCATTTTGCCTACAGGTTTTTAGAGTACTTTTTACATGTGGAAGGTTTTTAAACTAATTACTTTCATAATCTTTGTTTAATATTTAAGATGCTCTTTAAAGCATTATTAGACTTTATGTATTTCTTTTGCCTTAATTCCTTAATTTCATCATTAGTTTCTTGGACTCAGGGGCCCATTTTTGAAAAGCTTTCTTATTAGCATACATTAATTGTAAAGAATGGGTTATATTTTGACATTTGCATACATGTAACTAATGTACTTGGATCATTTAGCCACCCCTCAGTTCCTCTCTTTTGTTTTCCTTTTCCCCTCCTGCTGGTCCCATTTCTCTTCCCCACTAGTTTCATGTCTTTAAGGGAAAAAAAAATCAAGATTCTACATATGAGAAAAACATGTGATATTTGCCTTTTGATTGTTTGTTGATGGTACTGGGGTTTGAACTGAGGACTTTTGGTTTGCTAAGCATTTTCTTAGTCCCCTCTTTTTTTTTCTTTGCTTTTAGGTTTTTTTTTAATAGAGTCTTGTGTTTTTGCCTGGGCTAATGTGAACTGTGGTTTTCATATTTATGCTTCTCACATAGTTGGTAACAGGCATGCGCCACCATGCCCAGCTTTATTTATTAGATTGAGATGAGGGGTTACTAACTCTCCATCTGGGCCAACCTTGAACCTCTTCATCTCGGTCTCCCAAGTAGCTGGGACTATAGGTGTGAGTTACTATGCCTGCCTTATCGATAGGTCTTTCTGACTTTGGCTTATTTTGCTTGCCATGGTGATCTCCGTTTTCACCTATTTTCCTGCGAGCAGCATACTTTCATTTTTCTTGTGGCTGAATACTACTCCATTGCATATAAGTACAACATTTCTAATATGCATGTATGTATTGGTAGACTCCAATGCCAATCCCATGCCTTGGCTACCATGAAACAGCTGCTATTAAGATGGGTATGCAGGAAGCGATGTGATTTCTTAGGCTGTAGACCAGGAATGGAGGGAAATGGCAATGGAATCTCGGTATAGTTTTGATTTACATGTCCATATGGCTGAATATGTTGAGCTTTATTTCATCTATTTTTATGGCTGTACTTCCCTTGAGATCTATCTATTCAGTTTGCAGTTTGCCCTTTTTATTTATTGATGGTCCTGAGGCTTGAATTGAGGACCTGGGTGCTATTCCTGAGATTTTTTTTTCCTCAAGGCTAGTGCAACCACTTGAACTATAGCTCCACTTCAGGCTTTTATGGTGGTTAATTGGAAACAAGAGTCTCACAGACTTTTCCTGCTGGGGCTGGCTTTGAACTGTGATCCTCAGATCTCAGCCTCCTAAGTAGCTAGGATTACAGGCAAGAGTCACCACACCTGGCCAGAATACCCTCCCTTTTTAAAAGTAAAATTCTGAAATATGGAACTTTGTTCCTTGGTGAGTTGGGATCATGTTCTTTACTATAAGAACAGGCTATCCAGGGCAGACAGTGCCTGGAGAGTGAGTGTGATGAGACATACAGGATTATGGAACCCTGTGCTGGCTGCATTTAGGAGTTAGGCTGCTGAGAAGCCATTGGAAAGTTTAGAACATGGGGCTGGCATGGTGGCACAAGCCTTTGATCCTAACTGCTCCGGAGCATTATTGTTCTAGGCCAGCAAGTATTAAAAAAAAAAAGACTCTTATCTAAAATGCAAACTGAAAGCAAAAGGACTCTTGTCACTGTTTTTGATTTTGGTACCTTGGGTCTTGTATATATGTTTATCTGGTTTAGGGAAGGCAATGGGGAATGAGACAGAGGACAAAGGGTGAACCAATGCAACAGTGATATTTACAAGACACTATGTTAGAATTGAATGTTGGGAGGAGGTAAAGTAGGTAAAAACAAGGGAGGGATAACAAGGGGGTAACTGTTTGACAAGAAATGTACTCATTACCTTGGTTATATAACTAACCCCTTTGACATCACCCTTAACAATAAAATGAAATACATTTTTGTTAAAAAAAAAAAGGAAAAGGACTGAGATGTGGCTCAGGTAGTAGAGTACTTGTTTCACAAGTGTGAGGCTCTGAATCTAATTCTCAATACTGAAAATATAAAATTCAGAGCCTGAACATAGCACTGTGATGACCATTTAATGGCTCACTCACAGAAATGTGAGCAGAGTGTGCTTTTGCTTTCTCCTTTCTGTCTTCAGAGAAATTAAGCATTGTGGAGAACACTTATGGAATTGTGTGGTGAGGACTCGAAAGCCTTTCCTTCCCCCGTTCCTATAGTAAGTTCCCTACCCCCTTTTTGTTAATACTGGGGTTTAAACTTAGGTCTTTGCAAGGCTAGAAAGTGTTTCACCACTTGAACCATGGTCCCATCCCTTTTTACTTTAGGTTATTTTTCGAGTAGAATCACATTGTCCTAGGCCTCCTGTATAGCTGAGATCACAGGTGTGTCCCACCATGCCTAGCTTGTTTGTTGAAATGGGGTCTCATAAAGTTTTTGCTGAGGGCTGTCCTTCAGTGGTAGTCCTCTTGACCTCTGCCCCTGTCTTCCCCCAGCCAGTAGCCGGGTTTATAAAATGAGCCTCCTTAGCCAATAAGTGTTTCTTTCTTAAAGGCAGAATTCCCTTATTTTATAAATTAGTTTCCTTTCTCTCATGCCTTGCTTGATCCCTCAATCATCCATGGGAAGATTGGGCCACAGAACTGGCTGGAGGCAGACATGTCCTGTTCAGCCTTCGGCATAAGACAGAATGAAAAGACAAAGACCGGCTGCCCCTGGCAGGTCTGTGTGTGTGTGTGTGTGTGTGTGTGTGTGCGCGCGCGCGCGCACGCACGCAAATGTGCATGTGTGATGATTTTAGTAATTCTGTAAATTTTTTGCATCCATAATTGACATGGGGTGCTAAATTGCCCCACTTGTCAGACAGTAGAATTTTATTCCAAGAAGCAAATTACTAAGTACTTGTATTTAAGCAGAAGAGGGGGATGGAGGATGAAACAATTGGCCTTTCTTTTTTTCAAGCCACTGTTAAGTTTGAATGGTTTCAGGTTTTTACAGATTGTTTTTGTTTAATCAGGCAGGCTGTGTGTATGTGTTGGGGGGGGTATATGTGTATGTGTGTGTATGTGTGTGTACAAGCATGAGTAATCCTGTGTGTGTACATATGCATTCATATATGTGTGCATGTGTGTGTGTTAGCTGCCAATCTCTGTTGGGGGTGGTCCTTCAGCCAGAAGAAAGCTCTTAGCAATCAAATAGATAAGAGCCAAGCATATTCTTCAAGATTCTCTTTCTTGTCCTCTCTTCTCTGTTCATTGTCTGAACCTCAGTAGCCAAACTCTAGGAAGTACGAAGATCTTATACCTCAAAGTGATTTCCTTGAATAGCTGTCTTCTGCTATTTGTTTTAGCCAATTTCCAGGGTGACCATTGAAATTCCCCAAATATTCCAGAAACAAAAGAGCCTTTATTGTGCCCTGAGACTTCTTCCCCTTTCTTCTTGGACCTGCCTGCTTCAGACTCACTCCTCACTCCTGGTGTGTTCATCTTTAAAAAATGGTCCTAATAAATCATTGTGATAAGAGGAAAATTAAGAGTGGGGGAGGTGGGTGGACTAAGGTTGAGGGGAAGCCAGGTGTGATGGCACAGACCTATAATCTCTCTGTTGAAGAGGTAGAGGCTGGGCATTTGGACTTCGATGCCAGTGAGGACTAAAGCGTGAGACCCTGTATCTAAAAAGGAAGAAGAGATTAAGGGGCAACTGGGTGCAGTTGCCTTGCAGATCACCTAGTGGGACTCAGGGTCAGCTTCTAGGTATAAAATGGGCTAGTTGGCAATTTTTTTCATAAAGAAAAAGATAGTAAAAATGTTGGAATTGGTGAGTAATTTCTGTCACAATTGCTCAACTCTGGAAAAATTTTATAAATGCAAAAGCAGCCATAGCTGCAACATGTAAATGAAATGCCAAAGCAGCCATAGCAATGTGTACATGAACAGACATGGGTGCATTCCAATAAAACTTCATTTACAAAACTCATAGTAGGTTGGACTGGTTGGCTCCCTGTACTTTGCTTACCCCTGGTCCACATAATCAGTGTAAAAAAAAGACACTGTCCTTTTTCTCCTGCAGCTTTAAAAGGGGGACATCAAGTGTTAATAGTGAAGGTACTTTGAAAAATAATTTTTTCCTTCTTGTTAGGACTGGGTAGTTTAAAGCAGACTCCCCCTCAAAAACAACAGCCAGAAAATCCATATTAAATACATTAAAATGATGAAAGGCATCTATGGTTGAACAAGAGCAATTCCTTTCCCTTTGGCCATTAGTCACCAGTCAGCACAGCCATAGTAGTTTAAAGTAGCAGAGACATCTTACAGTTCTGCAGATCACAATGGCAGAGCTACATGGAGTCTGAGACTCAGGGGAAGAATTCACTCTTCGCTTCTGCTGGCCACTGGCACTGACAGCACTCCTGGGCTTGTGGCTGCATCCCTGTGCCCTGTTATTGCATGACCTTCTGCCTAGGTATCTGTGTTCTTGCTACTGTTCTGTCTCTAAACAAACTCAGCTTGGCTGTTAGAACGGTCTGTGTGATTATATTTAGATACCTCCTTCCACAGTAATTTTAAGAGAATCACCTCTTTCCTAGACTTTAATCACATCTTTTGTGGGATATGGTGACACTCATAGGGTAAGAGGATCCGGATGTGAGCATTTCCTTTTGGGAAGCCCATTAGAGAGAATGTGGCTATAATAAGTAAAAGTGCTATGATAGTAGAAGTGCTGAGCACAGTAAATGGGGTGCTGAGATTAAGTATAGGCATGCATTTTCTCATTGATTCCTTATCTCCAGCACTGGACACATGAGGGCTCTTGGGGACCATGCAGAAGTCATGCAGCCAGCTGAGCTAGTACTCAATCTAGGATTTGAACCCAAGCATTTAGGTTTGGGGCTCTTTCCTTTAAAGGCCCTGTATGGGTAGGCAGGCACACTGCTTCTAATGACAGGCCTGGGTCAGCTTGCTGCTTTGTCTTTTACTAAAGAGCTGTTCAAACCCCATTGAACTTAATAGGGTCTTTGACTGGAAAGAGTTTCAGCAAATATCAGCTTCTAAATCTTAAGGGGTTAGTGTTGGCTTGATGAGCTCTTTTTTGCAGCCTTGGTTTGAGGAGCTGAGCACTGAAAACAATAGAATATCAGTGAGTCACTCAGTATTCTGTAGTTCGAAAATTCCATGGCCTATGAGTTTTTGTCAGATCTAAAACACAAAACTTTCTAAACGTGGATTCTTGAAGAGTTGAATCAATTCTACTCTGCCAGATAATGGAGAGAATTTGCTTACTCCGCTTCCAGACGAAGCTGTTGTTGAGTTTGCTGCTGGACACTTTGATATTTGCTGATGGTCGCAGTGTTCTGCAAGGAAAAATGACTTCTAGACGTCCAGGCCAAATCTATACTGTCTGAATGAATTGAGGTAATTACTCAGATTATTTAGACCCTGCCTGCCAGATAATTGAGGGAAATGGGGTTATTAATTTGAAGTAGCTAGGTAATTTGGTCTACCTCCCTTTGCTAATGTAAACATGGTCACATTGTGTAATTGTATAATTGGCTCAAAGAGCTGTATTCTTTCTCTTGAAGCATCTGCCATTGTCAAGGCCTTGCCCGCTGGGTGAGAGTTGATTATTACAGACAAACCCTAGGTGCTTAGCTCAGCTTTCCTGATAGTGGTGGTGGTATGTGTGTATGTGTGTGTGTGTGTTACATCTTACACACATATACATATAAATGTGTATATTGTGTACTTATATATATACATAATACATATTTCAGTATAAGTATAGATGTATGTTTTAAATGAAAAATGGAAATACAGGAAACATTTCATTTGAATCTTGTTGAGAGTTCATGTGAGAGTTTTATAGGAATATGTGTGGCCGACAAACTACCTTAGAGTCTAGAGGAGAAGATTGGTTCTTTTGTAAGAGGTTTTTTGTTCACTGAGTGCGGCTCTGATGTCTATATGTGAATCGCCCAGGAGACTCATTACAGCAGGGATTATTTGTAGTCAAAGATGGTGAAAGGATAAAGACGTGCAGTTCATTAGCATCTATGTAAATTGTTGTTTAATGGGGCTTGCATTGTGGTGGTGCTGCGGGCTTCCATGCATGGAACGCAGCCCTTCCCCTGCCAGGCCCTGGCTGCGGTTATCACTGCAACCAGGGTGTCTGTGGCCTCTCATGTCAGGCTCCAAATGACGCAGGAGTGTGTTCTAAACCTCCTTCCTTACTGGAGCTCAGCCACTTTGTCTGTTTGTCTGCCATTTGTTCAAGAAGTCTAAGCAGGGCTGGGGTTGGGAATGGGGGTGGGGCAACAAGGGCTCACATCACAGCTCTGGTGGCCACATGTCTCAGATTTTCTGGAACCACATGGATCTAACATTTGTGTGTACATGTCTACCTGTCCTCAGGCTTGAACTCAGGGCCTGGGTGGTATCCTTTAACATTTTCTGCTCAAGACCCATGTTTTATCACTTGAGCTATCCAGTTCCACTTCTGGCTTTTTAGTGGTTAATTAGGTAAGAGTTTCTTGGATTTTCCAACCTGGGCTGGCTTCAAACCTTGATCCTCAGATCTCAGACTCCTGAGCAGTTAAGATGACAAGCATGAGCCACCAGGACTTGGCTTAACATCTTCTTTATAGTTTTAGACCTTCAATCCTGAATTTTAGTTTGACAATTAGGCCCAAGAGACATTTGCTCACCTGTCCCTTACAGCTGCTTACATGGTATTTCTATCCTAGCCATAAAAGGGAGAAAACTGGGAACATACTTAAAAAAAATTCCCCAGGCAAGTTGTGATTGAGTGAGGTTTAGGTGCTGGATAGTAGGGTAGGTTGCCATCATTGATCTGATTATTCTAGTTCCCAGTTCACTTTGCTTGTGAACATGTGGTCCAGAGAGGATGAGGCTGTTCAGATAAAACCAGGCTCAGCAAATTCACATGAAATGTGTACTCCAATGTCCTGGAGACTTGCTGGACTGTGGGTTTATTTATGAGCCTCTTGGGCCTCCGGGGAAGGAAAGGAGAGAGGAAAGGAAGAATTTGCTCCTAAAATGAAATCCAACTTTACTTACTATGAAATCTCCCCATTGGCAACTCCTCCTGCCAGCCCCCAATAAATGTACAAATAAAAAAATAACACAGCAAATAAAAATCACACTGGAAATGAAACAGTAAGACGATTCGGGGACTTTTGCAGGGCTGGAATTATCCACAGAATTTATTCTTTCTGCTATGTTTATTTTACATACTACATCCTGGTCAGATTTGATAGAATATTCACATGTCATTTCTGGATCTTCTCTAAACCTCATAGAAATTCAGAACAAAGCCATGTCCATACAAAGTATGGAAATAAGTCAATCACTTGGAAAATTTATGCTAGTCATTTGAGAAAAAAATTCTGGTTTTTCTTCTTTAGTTTAGTCAAATAACTACAGGTTAGAGTAAACAAAAAATCTATAAGCCTATTTTATTTTCAGTTCCAGTTCCAGTCCTAGGACTTGAACTCAAGGTCTGGGTGCTGTCTGTCCCTTACATTTTTTGCTCGAGGTAGATACTCTGCCCCTTGAGCCACAGCTCTACTTCTGGCAGTACTTTTGGGTGGTTAATTTGAGATAACATCCTCACTGACTTTTCCTAACCAAGCTTCAAACCTGGATCCTCATATCTCAGCCTCCTGAGATTATAAGTGGATTCACCAGTGCCCGGCTACTAGGTCCTTTTAAATTGCATTGTAGAGTTTAGGTTTTTTCATCTATCATTTCAACAAATAATGGCCAGTTTTCCTTTTAAAGGGTTTATTTTTCATCTTTTGATTATGTATGATGATACTGACTAGTTCATTACAGATACAAATGATGACTAAGCAAATGAATCTGAGCATAGATTAGAACTTACAAAAGTAAATAAAGTGGGCTGGGCAGTGGTGGCTCATACCTGTAATCCTAGCTGCTCAAGAGGCGAACACCTGAAGATTTTGGTTCAGAGCCCCACTCCCACCACCCCCAAAAAAGGCAGTAATGCCTCTGAGACTCTTATCCTGCAGTTAACCACCAAGTAAAAGTGGAAGTGGAGGTATGGCTCAAGTAGTAGAGTACCAGACTTGAGTTGAAAAAGGCAAGTGAAAGCCTGAGACCCTGAGTTCAAGCCCTAGAACCAGCAATGGAAGGAAAGGAGGGAGAAAAGGAGAGAGGAAAAGAAAGGAAGAAAGAAATTAAAGTAAGTTGCCTTTTGTTGTTGCTTGAAACAGGGATCTCTGTGTACTCAGGCTGACCTTGAACTTGAGATTCTCATGCCTCCACCTTCAGAGTAACTGGGATTGTAGGTGTGTACCTCCACATCTGGCTTTTTTTTTTTTTTTGTCGGTCGTGGGGCTTGAACTCTGGGCCTGGGCGCTGTCCCTCAGCTCTACAGCTCAAGCTGAGCGCTCTACCACTTGAGCTACAGCGCCACTTCCGGTTTTCTGGTAGTTTATTGGAGATAGGAGTCTCACGGTCTTTCTTGCCCGGGCTGGCTTTGAACCACGATCCTCAGATCTCAGCCTCCTGAGTAGCTAGGATTACAGGCGTGAGCCACCAGCGCCCGGCTCCACATCTGGCTTTAAAGTAGATTTCAAGTATAGAATTGAGTTTGATTTAAATTGTTAATCTTTTGATATATAAGAAAATGAAAAGGTCCTTTCCTAGGGCAAAGGGCGCTTGGTGTGAGAGTTCAGATGTCCTGAAGTACTTTCTGGGCTTAGCTTACTCCTTTCTGGTTCTGTTTGGACTAATTCTATTCAGAAAGCACATTGGTTTGGAACTAGAGCTAAGTATCAGGTTTGCAGTTACTCTTCTGATAATCATACTTCTAGTTTTCTGGAAACAGATGAACAATCTTACATGAGTATATAAAACGCAGCTAGCTGTGGTCTGAGGGACTCTCCAAAGGGGCCTGAAGTTCATGGAAAGTATATGTTTTTCAGAATTATTTTGGCTTCTTGTTGTGTGTATGGATCTGAGATTGTAGTTCCTGGAATTCGAGGCTGTTGCTATGCAATGTAAATAGAGTATGTAGGTCAAAATGATGGTTGTCATTACGGATGTTGAAAGGACAGTTTGTGACTTACACAGATGGAAAAGGTCCATAAAGATCTGATATTGAAGAGCGGGGGCAAAAGGAATGCTGTAGATAGATGTGTTTCTTGTGGGCAAATAGAATTAATGGCAAGAGGAAAGAAACTCACTTGTCAGGGAAAATGTTTCCCACATGTCAGTGAGGACAGTACTTTCTCCTTCCTCTTTGTTCTCACACAGAGCCCCAACCTCAAGAAGCTCCAGCACTCTTGAGTATAACCTGGGCCTCAAAAACATACCAGAGCCTGGACTAGGTCCATTTAGTTCCTGCCTGCCCCTATGGGATTGTGTATGGCCCCTCTTAGCTAAACAGCTCATCTGCTTTCTTTGTCTCTTCTAACACCTGTATACCCATGTCCCATAGTAAGTAGCATGTAAGTGTATTAGTCTGCTTCACGCTGCTATAACCCAATCCTTTAGACTGAAGAACAGAGATTTATTTCTAGAGGGTAGAAGGCTCATGAATAAAAGCAGCTGTAGGTTTAGTGTCTGGTGAGGGTTTGGTCTTTGCTTCCAAGATGGTAAGGACCATTGTAGCTTTACCTGGCAGGAAGCAGAAGGTCAGAAGGGATGTTTGATCCTGCATCAAGCTCTTCTATGGTTGCATTAATTAATTCATTACCCCTAACAAAGTCCATACTGTGACATTGAGGGTTAAATTTCCAGGGCATGAATTTGGGGTTTCACATTCAGAGCATTAGCATGATCTATTGAGTTAGATCTTTGGGTAACAACATTTATAAGAGAAAAATCCCTCTCCACTATGAGACTAGTAATCTAACTTCTGTTTCAGGTAGTATTTGTCAGTTTTAATGAGGACTGAAGAGAAATAAAATGTTAGGGGTTCACACTTGTTATCCTAGCTACACAGGAAGCTGAGCTCTGGAGGATTGAGGTTTAAAGCCAGCCCAGGTAGAAAAGTCAGTGGGATTCTGTCCAATAAGCCAGCAAAAAAGCAGAACAGCAGGTATGTTTCAAGTAGTAGAGCACCAGTCATGAGCAAGAAGATAAAAGCATAACTCCTAAGTGAAACTCTTGAGTTCAAGTCTCAATACTGGCAAAAAGGCAAAACCAAAATCTTATTACGGTCATGTGCTGTGTAATGATGTTTCAGCCTTTGACAATGCCTGTGGGATGATGGTCCTGTGAACTGTGTTGCCTTGTGTCATGGTGATTGTCTTAGTTTATGGAAAGACTCTGACAACTACAGAAGGATGGAATTTCCTGACAGCTTTCTTCTCAAAATTCATCCTTGTACTTAAGTGATGTATGACTGTACTTCAAATTCACTGAGCTAAGTGAGTGGTTTTTTGGAATTAGAAATCTCAAAAGTTGAGACTTTTGGTACACCTTACACCTCATAAAAAGTCCAATGGTAACTACTACAGCACTTCTTGAGTACTTCTGTCTAGGCAGCTAGCCCTTTCATTGTTATAAAGATCCTATCAGGCCTATAATCCTAGCTACAGAGGAGGCTGAGATTTGAGGATCACGGTTCAAAGTCAGCCTTGGCAGGAACGTCTCTTAAACTCTTATCTCCAATCAACCACCTGAAAACCGGAAATGGTGCTATGGATCAAGTGGTAGAGCACTCACCTTGAGCTGAAGAGCTCAGGGTTCAAGCCTCACAACCAACTCCCCCCGAAAAAAAAAAAGAACCTACCAGATTAGCGGTTTTATTCTTCCTTTATATACTTAGGGAAAGAAGGGTTAGGCAACCCTTCCAAGACCACCAGCCAGGACTGGAACCCAGGAAGTTTAAAACCAGAGTCTGCACCCTTTATCATTGTGCTAAATTGCCTCTCAGGGGACAGCCTTTATCATAAGGTATGTTTACCTGGGGCAGCCAGCCTTGGTGGAAACATTACATAGTTTTGTAGAAGCAGAAAGTCACCTATATTTGAAGAGGCTGTAAATCAGGTTTTTCAGCTACCAGAAAGGTACATATCATACTTGTTGAAATTCTTTGTTAATAAGGAGTACACACTGATTGGTTCTCAGCTGAGATGATAGTTCTGTACATCTTTGTGTTAACCACTTGCACCTTAGCGGTTCAGAGCTTTGATCATCTAAACTTTCTTCGAAACACCACCAGGCCTTCTGCTTCCCTCTTCTGTGCTTACGCTCTCAAGATATGCAGGGGAGTTTTCCTGAAGCTTTGTGACATGCTATTTTTGATACCTGCTTGAATTTTTGTTTGAAAATAGCCTTCATTTTCAACTTTCTACGATGATGGATACCAAAAGGTATCTGTCAAGGAAAATCTTTTAGGGAATCTTCCATCATTTCTAGTAGTAAAACCTGGTCAATGCAGGATATTTATTTTATATGTGAGTTTGCAGTCCTTTTCTGGTGTGGCAGAAGCTAGGCAAGATGCAGTGTACCTTTTGGTACTCCCAGGTATTTGGTGTGTGTGTGTGTGTGTGTGTGTGTGTGTATTCATGCACAAGTGTGCATGATTGTAAGTATATGTACAATGCCTGTCCTGGGGCTTGAACTCAGGCCCTGGACACTGTTCCTTGAGCTTTTGTGTTCAAGGATAACACTCTATCACTTTGATCCACAGCACCATTTCCAGCTTTTTGGTCATTAGTTGGAAGATAAAGAGTCTCAAAATTTCCTGCTGGGGCTGGCTTTGAACCTCAATCTTCAAATCTCAGCCTACAGAGTAGGATTACAGGTGTGAGCCACCAGTGCCCAGCTTCTCTGGCAACTTGGGCAAGTTGTCTTCTGCAAGGAAAAGTATGCTCTGTACCTCAGCTCCCTGGAGATCAAGCCCCATTCTCACTAGCAGAGCATCATTTTACAAAGACCAGCCCTGGTTGTTGTCATTGTTAATAAGACAGCTTGCTGAGAGCTGGGATCCATTTCTTTCCCTATGTGATCAGTACTGAGCTCCTTCCTCCTGACACTTTATCCACTCTGCTTAGAGGTCTTAAGAATTAACCATATGTAGGTTAAGTGTCCTTAATCAGTTCATCTTACATTACAATGTAAAGTCTCTCCCCTGTTCTACAGAGAACTTGATTTCCATTTACTGTCTGTGATCACAGAATAGCAAACGGATTCCCAGGAAATTTCATGAAGAGGAGAGCTAATGCAGAGATGGGCAGAGGGGGTAGGGATGCTGAGCTAATTGATTAGTTTAGCATCTTCTCATTTCCATGAAGGATGGAGGAGCCCAATTTGTATTTCTCCCTGGCACCATATTCGCACAAATTGTCCGATGTTTCATTATCATCTTGACGGAACAGCTGATGTGTAATTCTGTTCAATAGGAAATCTGGGTGTTTTTGCCATATGCATTTATGATTTCATGATGAGATTATTTTGTCTCTATTAGCTGATTATCTGAAGTGCTGAATTAGGATGACAGTGTCCCTCCCTGAGCCCTGAATTGTCATTCACTGTCCTTTGGATACAGTGCCCAGGTCATAAAGAACTAGGGTCGTGTCCTCTCCTAAGAAAGCTTTTGGGCAGAATTGCACCTTGCTCAGAATGTTCCTACTGCTTACATATGGCTGGCTTCATTGTTTTCTGTCTGTCAGCACTCCATCTTTGACTGGTTCCAGTGTTAATTTGCACACTTGTCATCCTATGGTCTTTGTTTCCTGGCCTCTAACCTGTTTATGGAGTCTCTCCCCAGTGGATTTGAGGAGTCCCTGCTGCCAGCGTGAGGATTTTCACACACACATGAAAGCATGCGGAGGGGAACAGATTGAGTTCATTTGCTAAGTAAGCTCCTTTGGTGTCTTCCACCCCTAAAAATAACATTCCTGCTCTAAGTGAGAGTTCAAAAGAAACACCACAGGGCAAATTCTCATTCTCTCTCTCTCTCTCTCTCTCTCTCACACACACACACACACACACACACACACACACGTACACACACACTGCACCTAAACAAACTAGGACAGTCATGAGCGGCTGTGGATACAGCTGCTGCTGATCCCAACAGTGTCTAACTCCTGTGAGCACAGGGAGATGATTGTTATGGCCTGCAGGTCTCCATTGCAGATGTCCCGCCAAGGCGAGGGCCGCAGTGGGAGCTGCCAGCTGCCATCTTCATTTATCCTTGCCGTTGGAGGACCTTGATCTTCATGGGAGACAGCATGTATAAGAAGACATGGGGGGTTGCTGTCTGGTCTTAGATCTGTATTTGCTGGGTCTTTTAGTATTATTATCCTGGTTTGTTAAAGCGTGCCTTCTAGTTATGAGCAGAGCCATGAGCTAGTTTTGAGGAGAGCATGAGCAGGGCAAAATCCTTGTCTTCTCCAGGGAGAAACTGTAATAAGCTGTGATTGTCGCACTTGGGGCGGCGAGAATGGTGCTTTGAGAAAAGGAAGGAGGCCCTGGTGGGCAAAGTGAGAAGGTTTCTTCCAGAAGGAGTTGTGAAGGATGAGCAGGGTTGTCTAAACAGACGGGGAGTGAGGGGGAGAGGTTGGGATTTTGTACATGCATGTGTCCCTTGTGTATCCCTGGGACATTGGTTCTAGGACCTCCTATAGACACCAGTCTGTAGATGCTCAAGTCCCCTGTATAAAATGGTGTGGGATTTGCATCTCATTTATGCACATTGTACCTGTACTTTAAATCATCTTGTCATTACTTAAAGTAGCTAATAGTAAATCACAAAAACTATTCATGTGTTCAGTATAGATGCAGTTTTAAAAAATGTATTTTTATCTGAATTTGGTTGCATCTGTTAATATGGAACTACAGATAGAGATGGCTGGATAATCACCTGTATATCTGCATTGGTTTCTCCATTACTGCCAAAGGCTCCAGACAGCCTCTTACTTAATTCTTCTCAGATGTGAATGAGCAAAGGATTCTGGTTGCTGAAATGCAGATCTGATTTAGTAGGTCTAAAATGTAGCTTAAGAGTCTGCTTTCCTAAACTGCACACACTCCTAGCCACCCCCAGCCGGTCCTACTGCAGGTATACAGAAAGAATCGTTGTCCAGCAGTTGCTCTCCATTGATTTACATAGGGATATATTACTAGAAAATTTGGTACATATTCAAATGATGCAGAATTGTTTTGTTTTTTATGTATAGCAGAGTGAGATTCTAGGCTCAGATAATTATAAATAGGCTTTTCATCTATAAGAATACCTAGGGAGGATGTTTTTAAAAAATTGTAAGAGTTGAGGCAATTCTTTTATGAGCTGCCTTTTTCATAGTTGATACCTAGCTTGCCTTGTTTTTGCTCTCAGTGGTTATCTCCCAGTCATTGTGGCAGTCAAGCACCAGATTTCTAGAATATTCCCTAAGACGTAGAACCATCCACTCTGATCATCACTGAACCAGATGATGGGGCTAAATTATGTCAAGGAAAGGTGTCCTTGTTCCATGTCCATGTCCCAGGGCAAGCCAGCTTGCCTGGCTGCTAGCGTTGATGATGCAGAAAGGGAGCCTGGAGGTAGGTTCGGTGGAGAGATTGACAATTGGGGGAGACTATGGCTGAGGTGTAGCCATAAAGAGGAAGATCACTTAGAAAGGAGAGCTCAAAAGAGTGACTTGAGGGCATTCAGTGACCAATTAGATAAGTGGAGAATGAGGAAGAGAAGGAGACGTTGATACTATTGCCCCCTTTAGACCTGTGCTGCTCCTTGCTGAGATATTATATAGTACCAGACATGCAGGAGGCAAAGCAAGGGTTGAGACTGTGATCAGATTTTGTTTCCATTGCTTGTAGGATTCTGAACCAACTGCAGATATGGCCCTGGAGCTCAGGAAAGCAGGCCAGTGTAAAATGGAACCTTGGGAGTGTGGAGCATATAAAATATGTCAGGAAAGAAATCATGGTGTGTAGATGAGCTGTGATTCAGGTTCTATATTCCCCTAGGCCAGTTAGGTGAGGGGTGAGTATGTGAGCAGCCATGGCCCTGCTGATGTAGGCTGTTGTTATAAATGGATGACTGAGGGTTTATTTGCTCTATTTTGGTGGGAATCATAAATAGGCAAAGAGCAGCTCCATAAGCGTTAGCAGTCCTCAGCTCCAGACTGTCACTAGTTTATATCAGCGAGGCCTACAAACTCCAAGGTTTATAGCTCTAGATCCTGCAGACTAGAGACTTTTGGCTAAAGGCATTAAACACCAGAGATGTAAAGCCCTAGCTGCTCAAGTTTGAACATTTGTTCAAAGCCAGAGTTTATAGCTCTGGGTCTTGTGAACTAGAGACTTCTAGCTCCAATCTCTTAAAGCCAGAAACTTCTAGGTCTGGATGCTCAGGTCAGAGGCTTATTACACTAAGTGATTCTGCACTAAGCAGCTAGTGTTATAGTTCCTGAGCTTTGGGTGTTTGATTCCTTTGCTTTTAACCCTTGACAGGTCCCGGAAACTCTTTCAAAGAGAAAGGTTTATAGTTTCAGCTCTTTGCAATCTCTAGCCTTCCATAGACTCACTTATCCAGCATTTCTGACTGGAGGATTTCTCCAGAACATTTCAGCCACCTTTTTACTACTGCTACTGAGGCTGGAAGCTCCAGCCTCTTGTCTGATCTTTGGTAAACTGCATGTTCTACCCATGATAAAGACCATACATAAGCAAAGTTTTTTTTTGTTTTTTGTTTTTGTTTTCTGTTTTATTTCTCAATACTTTTTTTTTATTGTGACAATACTGTACTGAGGGGTTACAATTACATGGGCAAGATAATGAGTACATTTCTTATCAAGCATTGCAGCCTCCTCCTTTGTTTCCTCTTCCCATACC
>NW_012267276.1:846251-884995 GCF_000151885.1 Dipodomys ordii | reverse complement strand
GTCTTGTTTGTGAACATTTGGGTAAATGCCCAAAAGTGGGATTGCTGGGTCATAGGGGAGCTCTATGTGGAGTCTTTTGAGGAACCTCCATACTGATAAGCAAAGTTTTTATTGGGACCAGTGTTACAATGCTGGGGAAGCAGTTAATACAAAGGAGAGAGGCCTTCTAGACCAATTCAAAAAGTGTGGAACACAGCCTGCATATGTAACCAGAAGAGAGGTATGTCAAGCTTTTGCACAGACTGTAATTCTATCAAATTCACACTTGCATGTACAAGCTTCTAGTTCCACTAATCTCAAGCTGTATAGGTACACTAATCACAAATCTTACATGTGCTGAGTCATGGAATAGGTGCTTTCTGAATGAAACTTTCTGCATATGAGCAGGGTTATCTAAAAATCATCAAGGCTTGTCTTGTCTCAGTGGAATCATCCATAGCCAGACACTTTGACTGGAGCAGTCAAGACTAGTACAAGAACTTCTAAGCAGAAGACAGCACATCATTATGTCCTACAATCAAGAAGCCTGCAAGTTTTTTTGTTTTTTTGTTTTTTTGTTTTTTGTCGGTCGTGGGGCTTGAACTCTGGGCCTGGGCGCTGTCCCTCAGCTCTTCAGCTCAAGGCGAGCACTCTACCACTTGAGCTACAGTGCCACTTCCGGTTTACTGATGGTTTATTGGAGATAGGAGTCTCACGGTCTCTCCTGCCTGGGCTGGCTTTGAACCGAGATCCTCAGATCTCAGCCTCCTGAGTAGCTAGGATTACAGGCGTGAGCCACCAGCGCCCGGCCCGAAGCCTGAAAGTTTTAAGCACATGCAATTTCAAATACTTTAACAATTATTTATTGTTATTGTAAAGGTGATGTACAGAGAGGTTATAGTTGCATAAGTGAGATGAGTACATTTCGTTATGAACAGTGTCTCCCCTTCCCTCACTCCCAGGTTTTTCCACCCATCCCCACTCACAAGTTGTATAGTTCATTTTAAACAATGTCTAGTGAGTATCAGTGCTACATTTGTTGACCCTTTGTCCCACAAATTATATGCCCCCTTTTATCCTTCCAAAGACAGATCAACAAATAGAACAAAAGGAAATGAAAACAAAACCAGCAACAAAGAAGAAAAAAAACCCAAAACCTCTTGTTCCACTTCCTGGAGTTCATTTTAATAAATATTAATTTTTAGTTTGTTTATTTTTTGTTTATATGGTACCAAGGAATTGAATCCAGGGCTTCATGCAATCTAGGCAAGAACTTTGCTACTAAGCCACATTCCCAGCTGATAAATATTATTTTATATGGTCAGATACACATAGCTATTGGGCCTGTGTGATCTTCTCCTAAGAATATCCTCCTTTAATCTCACTCTGTGTGAATGCCTAGAGACCTATATAATGTATCATATCCAAGTGTATTTTTTACCATCCAGTGTGTTTACCTGTAGATTTTTAGGCATATTCTGGTTAACACGAATGAGGGAAATCATGCAGCCTATTTTGGGGGATCTGGATTACTTCACTTAATATAATTTTTTACACATCTTTCCATTTCCTTATGAAGGGTACAATGTCATTCTTTCTGGTGGAAGCATAGAATTCCATTGTGTATATATACCACATTTTCTTGATCCATTCATCTACTTAGGGGCATCTGGGTTGATTCCATCTCTTGGCTATTGTAAACAATGTTGCAGTGAACATGGTTGTGCTGGTAGCTTTAGTATATCCTTCTTTGTGGTCTATTGTATAAATTTCCAGAAGTGAAATTTCAGGGTCATAGGGAAGCTCTATGTTTAGTCTTTTAAGGAACTTCCATACTGCTTTCCATAGCAAATGAGCAAGTTTACATTCCCACTAACAGTGTGGTAGAGTTCCCTTTTGGCCACATCACCTCCAGCATCTGTTATTGTTAGTTTTCTTGATAATGTCCATTCTAACTGGGGTGAGGTGGAATCTCAATGTTGTTTTGAATTGCATTTCTTTTATGGCCAGTCATGTGTCCATTGGCCATTCATACTTCTTCTGAGAAGTCTCTCTTTAAGCCTTTAGCCCATATCTTAATTGGGTGGTTGTTTCTTTGAGGGAGGCCCTTATCTGATGCACAGCTAGTAAAAATCTTTTCCCATTCTGTGGACTTTCTATTTATCTTGTTACCTATGTCCTTTGCCATGCAGAAACTCTTCAGGTTGACGCAGTCCCATTTATCTAGTCTTTCTTTGATTTGTTGTGATTCTTGATCTTTGATTTGGAAGTTCATCAAGAAAAAAAATAATAATCCAGGTCATGGAAAAATAGGCAGCAGTATTTTCTTGCTGCAGAGCAAGAAAACATAATTATGTCTCTATATGTGCACTATTCATGTATGAAGAAGTATATGTAAGAGGAAGAAATAGATAATATGAAATACATGAAAATCTCACCTCACTAGTAATTACAAAAATTCAGTTGAAAGCAATAAAATAATTTGTCAACCTACTGGCTCAGTAATGTTCTAGAGAGGTAAATGGTAAAATAGGCATTGCCTCAAATCAGAAGATGACCCTATGGACAGTTTGACATTTCCTACAAGATCTTGAGCCAGTAATGATATTTAGGCATCGAATTTCAGAAAACATTCCTGCGATGGAAAATGCTGGAGTTGTCATAATGCCTGCAGGGTGCTTGAGGAAACATGGTCATAGTGGGCTTTGGTGTCAGACCCACATTCTGCATTCTCTCCATATGCTCTGTCTCTGTTAACCCCTGACTTTGGTTGTTGTCTTGTCGCCCATCTCTACACTATGGACAGGAAGTCCAGGGAGCTAGAGGAAGTCTCTAACACGTCATTTGCACCTTAAGTATACGGTCTCTCTTTTTAGGTATCTCTGAATATCACTATTAAAATTAAAAACAGAAAATAAGATTCGTTTTTAAAGATTTGCTTTATTTTTCTTACGTCAAACCCTGAAATTAAACGTGTCTAGTTTATGGTAGTTATTTATAATTACTATGTAGCTAGCTATTCTTGTTTTTTTTTTCCTTCTGAATTTTCCCAGTGTAGACTTCTCTGGCAGTAAATATATTGCACACATTCATACTTGTGTTTTTCCCAATCATGAGTAAGCTACCAAATTCATTGAAGAGGTTAACATTGCATTGTTATGAAAGCCTTTGTTCCTCTTAGCCCAAGCAGTTGACAGTTGGGGCCAAGAAAATGCCGAGCCTGGGGAGGAACTCCTTGTGTCCAAGGCAGTAAAGGAATGCTCTTGGCTTTTGTAGGAGTCAGTCTTGTTCCAGTCAAGCCACCCTTGCTGCAGCTCTGTGGTGTAGCGCAAAGAGGTCATGCTGGAACATTTGAGAAACGCAGGGAGGGGCTTCTTCCTTAGTGCTGATTTTGATACTCATTGTGTCCCTGTAGTGAATTGTTTAATTGCTTTTGTCATTACTTTATGATCTGTAAGATGAGATTTGCTTATGTAACTGGAGAAACTTGATAGAGTAGAAGTTAAAGGCATGTCTGAGTTTGAACAATAGGTCCTTTACTTACTGGCTGTGCATCTGTGGGAAAGTTACTCAGCTTCTCTGGTCTAGAGTTCACCTCATTTCTAGGCTGGGGCTAATCATAGCACATCATAGCTGAGACGAAGACACAGAGGCCATGTTAGCTTTACAATGAATGATTCATGGTTAATAGCCATCACGATCATCATTAGTGTTTTTCTTTTTTCTTTTGTGTTTGTTTTCTGTAATAGTTTTGCCACCAGCATCAACATCTTTAAGTTTTTTTTCTTTGTAAAATCCTTTGAAACCATCTGCTTGAAAATGTAACTTTAAACGAGCATTTAGACCCTAAAATACTAAATGCAAGAGCATTTGGCGGTTGGGGAAGAACAGGTAGGAAGTTGTCAGGTTACTGTAGTTCCCATCTCGCCCCTCCCCACACACAGGAGTCTCTATGTCCTGGACCATGATCTCTCTATTTTCCATGTAGCTGGGATAACTCGTGCATGCCCAGTGTTGTATCGTCTCTGATGGGGGTTCGTAATTTTTTTCTTTGCTTAGGCCAGCCTTGAACCATGATTCTCCCATTGTCTGCCTCCCAAGTAGTAAGGATTATAGATGTGAGCCTCTGTGCCTAAGATGATTTTGTCTTCATCTGGGAAAACCAAGGACAGATTTGAAACTAGTATCTCCTGAAAGGCAAAGAGTAGGCAACCTAACACCGGCCCTTGGTGGATGTGGAACAGATACTTGGATAGTTTGACAGCATGTGTTAGGAAAGAATACCTTGCCCTTCCAGGAGATGGACACAGATTGACACCTCCTTGGTATTTATGGTTTGATTATAAACTAATCTGCCTGAGGAAACTTGAGGATGACAGATACTGGAAAGGTAGAGAGGTGCTAACGCCCGCAGTGAGCTGGCGGACTTCAGGTCATGCTGCATCATGGTGCAGTCAGTGTAGAGGCCTACAGGGATGGGTGTCTTGAGCTGTGTGGGAGTGATGGCTTAGGTTCTCAACTTGCTTGGTGCTTGTTTTGGACTAAGGTGCAGCAAGATGCTGTTCCTTTAGTCTTTCCTATCTCTGCCATCAGTGTGCTACAGGTGGAGGAGGAGAATTTGGGGATGTGAATCCTTGCTCATGGCAATTAATAGGAAATACAGGTAAGGAAGGAAAGTGGAGAGGCTGAAATTCTGTGACTCCTTCTATGAACTGTTTTCCGTATGCTACAAATCTGCATGGGTTCGAGGTGGGCATGGGGCATGGTGAGCATGGGGGAGTCAACGTCTGTCTCCCCATCTCCTCTGCCCATGGTACCTAGAGGACACCAACCCTAGACCCCTGCCCTGTCCAGCTTTCCCTAGTGTGCTGCAGGCCCAGTATTCCCACAACACTTTCCAGAGGGAGAACAGCTTACATGCCTGGAGCCTTCTGCTAGCTCTTGGCTACTGGGAGGGAACCACCTCTTGGGCTTCTCCAGCTCTACTAACTGCAGACCCTCAGCCTTCAACTTCCCCTCTCTACCCTAAGTATTGGCCCTTTCACAGTTCTGTGGACCCCTCACCAAGTGTGATATTTTCTCTAGTCAGTTTATCCTCCCTCCCACCCTCCCTTCCTTCCTTCCTTCTTTTTCTGTATCTCCTTCCCTCCTTCCCTCCCTCCTCCCCCTCCCCCCTTTCCTTTCTGCTGAAGTTCAGAAATGAAGCTTAAATAGTAGTTGGATAAAAGTGCAGCTGGGCACCAGTGGCTCATGCTTGTAATCCTACTCAGATCCTACTGAGATCTGAGGATCATGGTTCAAAGCCAGCCCAGGCAAGAAAGTCCATGAAACTCTTATCTCCAATAAACTACCACAAAGCCAGAAGTGGAGCCACTGCTCAAGTGGTAGAGCACCAGCCTTGAGCCCAAAAGTTCAAAGACAGTACCTAAGCCCTGCCAGGATCATCAACCCCCCCCCCCCCACCAAAAAAAAGAAAAGGTTTTGCAAAACTAGGTAGCCTCTGGTTTGGGCTGAGGAATGAAAGTCCTGTATGTAGCCTGAAACTTCAGACAGACAGGTCAATTTATGCTTGTGAGAATCTGTCCTGTGAGGTAGTCATTTGTGTGGTGCTTTGAGTTGTTAATAATAGAGATGACAGTATTGGTTTTAGCTCCTCCCACAGAGAGAGCAGTTGGGGGTTTTAGGCCCAGTTCTGGTGCTTTCTATGCAATTTCTCAGACCTCATACCAGCCCAGTGAGATCACAGTTCTACTTTTATCTATGTAGATAAGACATATAGATCCTGCAATGACTCAGAACTCATCCAGAGTCATGCAACTAGTTAGGCCATGGCACTGAAATAGGAGCCCAGATAATCAGGCTCTAGAGCAGGCGCTAGTCTACCACCTATCACTCTGCAGTAGCCAGCTTAGAAACCAGCTTATATCCTACCAACCAGCTCCAGGCTGCTGTACTTCCTTTGAGTTATAGGATCTGTGTTCTGTAGAAGGTAGGACAAACTATTCTTGCTTATTACCCTGGGAATTCTAGCTGGTTGGCAGCCCTCCCCCAAGCTCAGGATGGGAGAAAGTTGAACCATGCTGAATCTCCATGGATGCCTTTATTAAGCCTGCAGGGGAGAAGTTGGGATTGTGGGGTGACACCTATACCATTTGGAACTCTGATAACAAGCATTTCAGGGACTCCATAAGATGATCTGGTGGTGGGGTGGGACCTGGTAGCTGCTACTTCTACTATGAAGAATCTCAGCTGGGAGCTGCCGCCAGCCCGTTTGGCAGAGCTGCAGTTTCCAGGCTCCTTTGCCACCCAGTGAGAGGTGTGACAGGAAGGTGTTGGTATGTACAAGCAGCATGAGGTTGAGAACTTCCTGACTGAGGAACACTCCAGAAACGGGTGTGATTGTGTTACTAGTAGTAGTTCTTGAAGAGCAGGCGTGAAGGGGCTGGGAGGGAGTGCATGAAGGCAGTGAAGCTTTATACTTTTTGCATTTCCAGTTGTCGTCGTTGTTGTTTGCTTTTTCCCCTCTCCAGTGTAAAAGAGAAACAGCCAGTAGAAAGCAAAGAGTGCCTAGGCTTGGAGGAAAGTTACTTGTTCAGTCTCACCCTGGAAAGATTTTGGTAGATCTTCCCCATCCCTTGGTAACTAAAAGAGGCTTACTATGGAATTAAGTTGGCACCAAAAGCAAAAGTAGACAAAAGAATCAGGTTTTCTTGAATCATGGTAAAATGTATCTACTTAAAAAAACAAAGTTCCAGAGAGAGAGATAGAGAGAGAGAGAGTGTGTGTATGCTTGTCTGAAAGAGAATGTGAGTCATTAATGCCTCTTAATAGCCACATTATAGAAGGAAAATATGAACCATATTGCCAAATGAAAATATGGTAATCTTAGGTGTGCAGGAAGCTGAGATCTGGATGATTAAGGTTCAAAACCAACTGGGACAGAAGAGATGGAGAGCCTTTATCTCCAACATAACCAATTGGGCTGGAGGTGTGGCTCAGGTGGTAGGATGCCAACCATGAGTAAGAAGAGTAAGAAAGCCAACCAATAGCATGAGACCCTGAGTTCCAGCCCTAGTATTGTTCCAAATAAAGGAAAATATGGTGTGGGCATGGCTCAAATGGCAGCTCTGAATTTAATCCCCACCACCACAAAAAATAGTTTAATTTTCATGACAGCTTTTATTTAACACAATACATTAAAATTTATCATGTGAAAATGTCAATATAAGATTAATGATTTTAGTCAGATACCAGTGGCTCAGGTCTGTAATCCTAGCTACTTAGAAAGGCTGAGATCTGAGGACCAGAAGGAAAGCCTGTAAGTCTCTTATCTCCAGTTAACCACCAGAAAGCCAGAAGTAGAGCTGTGGCTCAAGTAGTAGATTGCTAGCCTTGAGTGAAAAAGTTAGGGACAGTGTCTAGGCCCTGAATTGAAGCCTCAGAATCAGTGAACACATACACGTGTGCAACCCCCCCCCCATGATTTTACATGATTCTCCGTACTTTTTATATTAAACATTGAACATATATATAGTATATCATATATATTATGTATAGATAGATAGATAGATATGTTTGGCTAAGAGGAAAAAAAGAAAGGAAGTTAGGCAGGAGGGTGGAAAGACAATGTCAGAAAACCTCCAGTTTTTTTCTAAGCACAGATACTTTTCAGACTCAAAGGCAGTCTTAAAGGCTAAACTCTTAGCAGTCCCCCTTAATAAGCCATCACTGGCAAGCTACAAGCGGTGTTTCTCCTGCCCAGGTAAAATCCATCTTCCCTTTCCTGTATCTTTATGTAGTTGTACAAAGGGGCTTCAATTCAATGAATCAGTGTATAGGTACAATGCATTTTGATCAGTGTCACCTCTGACTCTTGGTCGATTGCAGTGTGTGTGTATAGGGGGGTGTCTGTGTCTGTGTGTGTGTCTGTATGGGGGTTGTAAATAGAAATGATTTACAGCAAATGTATTCTCAATTATTGTGAAGAACATCTCCCTGGCCCATTGTTCATTGTTCCATTTGATCTCATTCCCAGCCCTTCCTTCTTCCCACTGGGATACACAGGAAGGAGTGGTGAAGGGCCTGACACCCTTAGGGATCCTTTCTTTATAGCAGGAACCAAATGTCTCCTAAAAGCAGCCCCAAGGCGGTATAGCTGCCATCTCTTACATGGGCAAAAATAAACCAGTGACTATGATGACAATTTAGTATGCAAATTGGTTAGCAGAGCTAGACTCATGTGTATGATTTTCTATCCATGTTCCAATTTGGGAGTTTTCACAAGCACATGGTAATTGTTCATGTAAAGCTGAAAATGCAGGTGTGGAGCCTTATTTAGACCCTGAGAAGTGTCTTAGTCCTGTGCTCACTTGAATGAGTTTTGTTGCGTCCTTTGTGACATTTTACATGGAAGACTTATCATTCATTAAATGCATTTACAATGTGTGGGACTGGCTGTGAGCCTTATGAATGGTTTATGGGTCTGTGATGTGGATTATGAGATTTAGATCTGCTATGTCTCCCCTGCAGTGAGGAAGAGGGAACTCTGTGGGTAGGATTTGCTGGGGTGTCTGAGGGGTGGGGAGCTTCACTTGTAGAAATTGTGCTAAGCCCACAGAGAGTGGAATTTATTCTGTCATAAACCTAGTCTTATACACCATTAATTTTTAACTTTCCAACTGTTTCTGTTGGGCATTATATTTTTATAACCAATTTTTAAAAAAACTGTTTAAGTACAAACTTTACTGATAGACCAATGTGGGATTCTGTTATAGCAGTAAAGTTCTGAAGATCACACCTTGGGTATATATTTCTTAGGAAATTTCTTGCTTTCTGTTTCTGTGGGGTTAAGAGTCCCACAACCATAGTGACATTTTTGCATTCTTCCCTTGCTTGTTGTTGTTGTTGTTTTATTGTTTTACTCAGGGCTTAGGTACTGTCCCTGAGCCCTTTTTCTCAAGGCTAGTGCTCTACCACTTTGAGCTATAGTGCTACTTCTGGTTTTCAGGAGGCTAATTGGAGATAAGAGTTGCAGGGACTTTCCTGTCCTGGCCGTGAACCGGGATCCTCAGATCTCAGCCTCCAGAGTAGCTAGGATTACAAGCATGAGCCACCAGCACCCAGCATTGCTTTGATTTTTCTGGTGGCATTTTGTGAATGATTCCAACTCTTAGTAACTTTCTTTGTCTTGAATCTAGCAGCTTTTTTTTTCCTATTGTGGATCTCCTGTCTCCTGCTCACACTGGTTGGGACAGAAAAGGAAAAGAGGTAAACTGGAGGTGAGGTGTTCCTTATTGGTGGTGTTGTTGATGTGAAAAGTCAGCTGGGAGCTGAAGCTGGATCCAAGAAGAGTTTCTGGAGATGGTTGGTGGCAATGGTTGCATAACCAGGTGAATGTCTTTAATGCCACTTAAAGGCCGAGACCTGAGGATTGAGGTTTAAAACTAGTCCAAGAGATTTATCTCCAGTTAGCTAGCCGAAGGCCATACATGGAGCTATATGGGCTAACATGGTAGAGTGCCAGCCTTGCTTGAATGAAAAGCTAAGGAAGTTTGTGAGGCCTTGAATTCAAACTCTGGTTCTACACACACACACACACACACACACACACACACACTCAGAATTTCACATTTTGTTATGTGTATTTTACCACAGTTTTAAAAAGATTTCCCCCAACTTTCTCTGGAATTTACTTGCTGACAATTTTCCAAGATCAAATATGTTTTGTTTTTGTGATTAGAACTCAGGACACTCCCAGCTCCCTAACTGTGTTTTAAGAAAAAAAAATCTCAGTCTTTCGTTGGAGCCCATGTGTGTGGGGGCTCAGGGCTCACCATCCCCCAGATTGACTACAGTTAGTAAAGGAGTCTTTTTGATGGAGAAAGTACTGACACATCTTGACATGGCATTTTCAGTGCAGAATTTCTTCATGAGACATCACTGTCAATGAGGCTTCTCAGGCACTCTGGGTTGCCCATCTTGCTGGTGAATGAGCCCAGGATGGGCCATGGCCTAGTGGAATTTATTTAGTGAAGAAGATAGAGAAAAAAGTCAGTGAATAATTTGTGTAATTAAAAGTTGTGACAGATGCTGTGAGATAAATGATTGGTTGCTAATGATACAGAGAACCCTGTCCAATGGAAAGACGCTTCGAGCCACAACTGTAATTTTCAGTATTCTAGGAGCCACATTTAAAAAAGGTAAAAGGAATCAAGTAGAATTGATGTTAATATGTAGTTTACGTAATCTCAGTAAATACAAAATATTGCCAATTCTGTTTGTTCTGAACAGAAAATACTTCTTAGACACTTTACAGTCCCTTTTTCATGTTAAGTCTTTCGATCTTTAAATATGTTTTTACTTTTTAGCATCCTAAGTTCAGATTAGTCATGTCTTGAATTCTCAGTAGTTCCATATGGCTAGTGGCCACTATTTTGGACATTATGAGCATGCATGTGCTCATAATTACCTAGTGTGGACAAAGAAAAACTCCCTTCTCCCCCTCTTTTTTCCTCTTCTACCCTCCCTACCCCCATCCCCTCCAGCCCCCTTCCTCTATTCTGTCTTGTTTCTTGAATTTTTTTTTAGGCCCATAAAATTTAGAGGATGATCCAGTCCTGACATTGGCTGATGAAAACTTAATAATGTTATTCCGGTGTAATTGCCTCTTACACAGCTCTAGCTCATTAACATTATTTCTGTTATTTTGAAATGAAGCATTGAAAATAATATTATAAAAATCCTTGATGGTCTCTACTTGCCCAGTTCCCCCCCACCCCCATTTAGTCATGTTGGCCTCCTGCTGGGTTATCTTTCATGTCCTCTCTCAGCTCTTAGCGACCTAGACATATATATATAGGGGTTTGGTTTGGTTGTTACAGACATGGGCAGGAAGGTATAAGCATTGCTCTGAGTCAGGCTTTCATCCATGTAGTCCGGGTGTCACTCCAAGACAGACCTATAGATCTTGCTCATTTTTTTATGGGGGTGGAGTTTACTGGCTCTGGGGCTTTCAACTCAGGGTCTGGGCACTATCCCTTAGCTTTTTCTGCTAGTACTCTATCACTTTAAGCCACAGCTCCACTTCTGGCTTTTATGCGTGCGTGCGTGCGTGCATGTGTGTGTGTGTGTGTGTGTGTGTAGTTAATTTGAGATAACAGACTTTCCTTCTTGGGTTGCCCTCAAACAGTGATTCTTAGATCTTGGTCTCCTAAGTAGCTAGGCTTATAGGCTACCAGTGATTGGTTATGAATTTCTACATACCCATTGTTAGTATAGATGAGTCTTGGTCTCTCTAGCCATTGAGGGACCATGTATTCTGTGGTTGTGGGAGGGGCCACATATTGTGTGGATGTGGGAATTAAAATCCTTGAAATCATACTTGGTTGTTCCAGGCTAGACAAGTGCACTGTGTCACTTCTTGCTCTGAAAAAGCTGGCGACCTTGCTTGGCTCCTAGTGACTTTTCCAAGTAATGGATAGGGACAATGTGTGTGGGCTGTGAGGAGCTATGGTGGCTCCAGGGTCAGAACAGATTTGTGGGCTTAGTATCTGCTTCTCATGGACAGCACTCCTTCATTGGGACCCTTTGCTTTGCCACACCTGCGTGAAAAGGTGTCAGAATGATTATACTTTCCTGACAACGGATGCTTCTGGGCAGACCCGTGGGAAGAGGTATTCCTTCTCTGACACAGTGCCACAGTAGCATTATATTCTCAGTGCTGATTATTTCTACACAACGTCTTGAGACTTTGTCATAGGAATCCATATAGGGACTCATTTACATCCTAAACACTTGAATTTCCATATTGTTTGTACATATTCATTAGTGGCTTGTCTTTGATGCAATCAGTTTAATGTACTCTCAGAATCAAAGGAGAGCTAACTACTGGAGCATCAGCTGCCATGCTGTCGCACTCAATTAGGAAAGCCTCATAAGGTAACACTAGCAAGCTGCCTTCTGGCTCTTGATTTACTAACTTTTCATGGATTTGGTGTGGACCAGTTTGGTTAGAAGTTCTGAAGACATTGGTGACCCTTTGTATCCAGCAAATGTATATTTAAGTGTATGAAATATTTTATGATACTTCAGGATTCAATTTAATAGGTGGATATCAATATTTAAATCTAAGCAGTGAGAGAATTGGGGCTGGTGTTTTTGAAAACATCTTGCTTGATGCTGGTGGCTCATGTCTGAAATCCTAGCTCAAGAGGCTAAGATCTGAGCATCTCCATACCAAGCCAGCTTAGCAGGAAAATTTGTGAGACTCTCCAATTGATCACCAAAATCTGGAAGTGGAGCTGTGGCTTAAGTGGTAGAAAGAATGCTAGCCGTTAGCCAAAAAGCTCAAGGACAGCTCCCAGATCCTGAATTTGGCACACACACACACACACACACACACACACACACACACACACACACAGCCATTCTTCCTGAAGTTTAGCCCATTTCTTTGGACAAAATGGACTGATTAGCAGTAATGCTCATATCATTAAAATGACCCAGGTATGTGCATTTCATCACTGAAGTTCTGACAGTACAGGTGTGTGTGTGTGTGTGTGTGTGTGTGTGTGTGTGTGTGTGTGTAATTGAGAAGCTACATGTGACCCTTGAAATGTGTAGCAAACCAATAGCTACCTGAGCCCTCCCCCATTGCCATGGCAATCTGATGCTTTAACTACTGCCTCTTAAGAACTCACTTGATGAGGCAGCTCATCTGTTGCTTTGCCAATTACTTCTTGATTGACCACAAAAGCCCAACTCTGTAGAAGCCGAAAGAAGTGCTTCTTGTCTCCCTGAGATTTCCCCTCTGTGTTTGTCCAGGATTTAGTCAAGATATTGAGTGCATTTTAGAACTGCACACTTTAATAGTAAAAACCAAATAGCCTGATTGAAATAATCAGCAAAATGGCTGAGTAGACGTATTTTAAGAGAAGACAGAAGTATATAAAGGGTGCTGATTAGCGTGGCAACCACCAGAAATGCAAATCAAATCCACAATGAGCTGTCACCTCACACTCTTAGAATGGCTTTGTCAAAGAGACAGATGATAGCTAGGAAGGAAGCCTTTACGTACCCATGCTGGTGTAATCACAGTGGGTGCAGCCACTGTGTAAAACAGTATGGAGGAGCCTGGCACTGGTGGCTCATGCTTGTAATCCTAGCTAATCAGGAGACTGAAATCTGAGGATGATGATTCAAAGCCAGTTTGGGCAGGAAATCCATGGAAGTCTTATCTCTAAAAAGCAAGCAGTGGAATTGAAAGTGGTAGAGTGCCAACTTTTAGCAAAAAATCTGAAGCAAGTGAGCAAGACCCTGACTCCAAGAGGTTAGCTTTGAGTAAAAATGCTCAGGGACAATGGTCAGGACTTGAGTTTGAGCCTTAGACTGGCATGTATAAGTAAATAAATGAACAAATGAACAAATAAATAAGATCCTTCATTTGCAGCAACATGGATGAGCTAATTGAAATAGTCCAGATACAGAACAAAAGATACAGATCTGCATAATCTCACTTATATATCCTAAGAAAATGCACAAGTATTGGGGTATAATGGGCTGCAGTTAGGTAGTATGGATAAATCTGGAGATATCTAATAAATCTGGAGACTTACTCATTACATGAAGGCTGAAGGCTATGTACTTAGCAACATTGTATGGTATGCTAGGAATAAGCTAAGGTAGATTTTAGGTTGCTTCAATAGTTGTATGTATATTAAACATGGTTTATACTTGAGAAATACAATTGAAGTGTGAGTTAAAGTTAGGAATAGTGTTTTGTTAATGTGTAGGGATAGTTGTTGGGTAGGGGGAAGGGAAGGTAGAATAAGCTGGGTAGTGAGTGCAAGGTTTTCTGTGGGTTAGTAAAAAAATGTCTTAGGGCTAGATATAGCTGGTGACTTTGCACCATTACAATCCTAAATGTCACCAAATGGTTACTTTAAAGTGATAACTTTTCTATTTTGGGATTTTTGCTTCAATTGAAGAAAAAGTAGTGCTCAAATGATAATGGTTTCGGGATATGCCTTTTTGTTTTTTCCTCCTTTTTCTTAATTTTGGAAATAATGAGAGATGATGACAGAAATCTGAGTCCTAAAATGAAAGTTTATACTTGCTGTACAGATTTTGGAATGATATGTAAGTGATACGGTTTTCAAATATTATGTAAAACACTGAGTTTTCTTTTCCTTACCTATACATTGAAGAGTGATTGATTCTAGTATTCCAGTATTGTCCTAAACTGGGTTAGCGTCACTTGAAAGCCAAGGCCAACTAATGATAGAGAACTAACAGTCTTCCAAACACTTTTTTGCCTGGCTCCCAGTGGCTCACACCTGTAATCCTACCTACTCAGAAGGCTGAGATCTGAGGATCACGATTCAAAGCCAGCCCGGGCAGGAAAGCCTGTGAGACTCTTATCTCCAATAAACCACTAGAAAACTGGAAGTGGTGCTGTGGCTCAAGCGGTAGAGTACTTGCCTTGAGCTGAAGAGCGCAGGGAAAGCGCCCAGGCCCAGAGTTCAAGCCCCCCCACCGACCCCCCCTTCCTCCCCCAAAGAAGCAACAAAAAACTTTGGTTGAACAGTGCTTCTATAAACCTCACCAGCGAGGGAGGTTACTGGGGAGGCCGTCTCCTTCACACATGCTCCTTGGTACTGACAGATCCATTAGCAGGTGTAATTAGAAAAGCAAACTCGGACCTTGAATAATTGGGTTAGCGTCACAAATGATTGCTGGATAAAGTAATAGGAGCTGTGGCTGTCACTGCCACTGCCACTGGCAGGCAGAGTGTGCAGGGGCTGGTACAGTTTCTGTCTTGTGATGGAGGCTGGTACCTGCCCAACATTCAAATGTAGAACAGCAAAAAAATCACTCCTGCCCTTCCGTAGATCTCTGACGAGCTTTGTTTCCAGGGAATAAATGGGGCTACAGAATGTTTTTGCTAAATAAAACCTCGTCATAGCAAAACCAAAACCTGCCTTATCCCAGGAGTGTTGAGAAATATGTGGTTCTGTGGATTGGGTTTTATTTCCTGTACTTTAATTCTCTCTCTCTCTCTCTCTCTCTCTCTCTCTTGCCTTCTCTCTCTCTCTCTCTCTCTCTCTCTCTCTTTTGGGTAAATGCTTGGAAATAGTAGTTTATTTACATGGAGTTATTTTTCTGCATGAAAAACAACTTCATGGATTTCCAAAGACCTTTGTATTCTCCTGCCACCCCAAAGTACATTTACACCAGCCAGTTTCCACATTTTAATTTAGAAAAGCCTGTTATTGGTAATGGAATCAGGAAGAACAATGAGATTTCCAGGGGATTCAAAATACAATTGTGTGGTTCCAAACTCTTTGCTCGTCTCTGCAACATAGAGAAAAGGTGGGAATCAGGAGCTGGAGGCCAGTGTCATACTTCCAGCTGTGTCCCAAGCCTTTGGCAAGCATGATGATCATTAGCATCATGATTGGTCAGGCACAGTTTTAAGATCAGTTACAGATGTGGGAATCTGCCCTTCCACATTTATCGAATGCACCATTATACTTGTAGCTTACCTGATCTCTGTGAGCCATGTGGGGTTGAAAATTCAACAATTGGGAGAATTATGATTTCTAGCTCTGTGTGTGTGTGTGTGTGTGTGTGTGTGTGTGTGTGTGTGTTACTAGGACTTGAACTTAAAGCTTTGCACTCTTACTTGTCTTTTTCACCCAAAGTTGGCTTTCTACCACTTGAACCCCAACTCTACTTTTAGCTTTATGCTGGATAATTGGAGAGAAGAGTCTCACAGACTTTTTTTTGCCCAGGCTGTCTTTGATCTTTGTTTCTTAGATCTCAGTCTCCTGAGGACCTAGAATTATAGATGTGAGCCACCAGTGCTTGGTGATTGCTGGCTTCTTTAAAAAAATTATTGTTATTTATTATAAAGGTGATGTACAGAGGGGTTATAGTCACATAAGTCAGGTAAACAGTACATTTCTTTTTGGATTATGTCACCCCTTCCTTTTGCTCAGTTGTTGGCTTCTTAAGTAAGAATTAGAAGTTTTGGTATGATTGGGTCTACATGCCCACTGGAAGTAAGCAGACTGGAGGGGGAAGAATCTGCTCCCTAGGGTGAGATGGGGTTCATCATTCTTTCTCTGGGTTGTGTCTCTTATTAATTCTAGGGGTCCTAGTTTATGGCTTTTGGGTCTGAACCAGAGCCTTCTGTATTTCTAATATGTGTTATAGAACATTTAGAAGTGTCCCCGCCATCTATCTAGTGGGATACTAGAAGCAGCCCACTGTCCTTGCAGTTGGGATAAAATATCATAAATGGGGCTGGGAAGGTGGCTCAGTGGTAAAGTGCTTGCCTCGCATGCATGAGGCCTCGGGTTTGATTCCTTAGCACCACATAAGCAGAGAAAAGCTGGAAGTAGCACTGCGGCTCAAGAGGTAGGGCGCTATCCTTGAGCTAAGGAGCTGAGGGACAGCTCCCAGGCCCAGAGTTCAGCCCCCATGACCAACCAAAAGAAAAATCATAAATGTTTCCAGCTATTGCCAACAGTCTGCAGAAGGACAAACCTACCTCCTCACCCACCAATGAGAACCCACGGGTTAGTGTTACAGTGTGACGTAGGGATCTGATTTTATTGTCTTCTAGGCAGCCACGTTTGCCAAGTGTTTATTTGAGTGACCTAACTTTGTCACTGGATCAGATCTCCCCTTTCTTACAGTTAAGACTTTTCACATCTATTTGAATGTACTCCAGATTGATTATTGTTCCTTTGGGGCTTTGCATTGGGTTTTTTTTTTTGGTGCCAATACCACTGTTTTGATTATAATAATTTTTCAGTGTGTTAATACCTTGTAGTAGAAGAGTCTCTGCCGTGTCTAGATAATTAGGACTAGCCACTCAGGGATCCAGCCTTGCCCTCAGTGGAACAGAGCAGTGGGCTAGTGTGGGAGCAGAGGTGTCCAGCCTGACTGAGGATCGCAGGCTGATCTCTAGATGTGACTACAGGATGGGTCAGGAGAGTGAGTAGAGAGGAAAGCGTAATTGGCCACTCTAAACAAGGTGGTGTCTCCTCTCATTGGAGTATAGACCCCACTAAGACTGAATCCTCTGTGTCCTTTATCCTTTATATGTGAAGGGAAAATTAGACATTTCATTTTGTCATGGCCATGAAGCCAAAGTGACTTCAGAATAATCACCCTAGTGTTGTTCCTGAAGCAACCCCATCTCTCCCAGTATTGGGCAGGCATCTCTTCCATTTCCCAGAGGTCCCTGGGAAAAGGGTTTGCACTCTACATGACCGTGTGCAGAATCCCCTCCACTGGGGTAGGCAGGAGCAGTCCTCAGCCAGCAGTGTTCCCTGACAGCAGGTATCCTTCTGTCTTCCCATCTCCCTACCTACCACACACACCCTTCTTAATCCTGGGGAACTCTTTCCGTTGATCCTGAAAACACTTATTGTTTTTACCCAATGTCATTTTTCACTTAGTCTCCAAATGTTAATAATAAAATGATTTCATTTTAAAGCAGTTGTGCTCTTCCTGTTTGCCTATCCAAGGTCTTCATTTCATAAACAGAGTATCTAAGAGATCAGGAGGAGAATCTAACATTCCATAATCAATAACTGAAGTCAGGTGATATTCTAAAACGAAGTGGTAGAGCGTTTATCCCAGTGGGTAGAGTGAGAAACAGACAAGAAAGCTGTGGTCATTGTGTCCATCCAAACAGATAAAGCATTCCTTCATTTATTTTTCCAGTTGTGCGTTGGAGGATTGACCACTTAATAAGAGCTAGGTCTTTTGCTTTTATGTTCTTAAGGTTAGGGTTCAAATACAAATATGAAATGAAAGCCTTTAATAAAGTTTACAAGAGGAGCCTCTTTTTATTATGAAAGGCTTACTGAGATTCATTTTTATTTGTTTTTTTAACCATGAAGCTACACTTATTTTGGTGACATGCATACTAAAAATTAAAGCCATAAAGTTGCTGAGTTTTGACAGAATAAAATGTAAGGTGAAGACTCTCAGTGTACTATGTTTTATTCAGGAAGCATTAAGCCATGGAAGCTGTTGATTGACTAATGTTTTTAGTGCAGTGATTTGGGAGTGTGGCGAGTAGGGGTGAGGGTGGGGATGGAGAATGATCTAGTAGCCCTATGTCATCACTATTCCTCACTAACCAGGCCCTTGCCAGGCCTCCACCCACCCCTGCTAGCTCATCACTGTGATGGTTTGTTTGTTCACACATTTCTCCATCTGATTTGTGTGTGCGTGTGTGCGTGCACACACATATGTATGCCAGTACTGTGACTCAAACTCAGGGTGTGACATTCTTGCTTAGCTCTTTTGCTTAAGGCTGCTGTTCTACTCCTTGAGCCTATACTTTGGTGGTTACTTGGAGATAAGAGTCTAACAGACTTTGCTACCCGGACTGGCTTTGAACTGTGATCCTCATATCTCAGCCTTGTGTAGCTAGGTTGACAAGCCTGAGCCACCAACACTCAGCTCTCAGTCTGATTCTTAGCACCCTTCTCTGATGGAGGGCAGGCCACAGTTACCCTCACAGAAGAGATCTAGGTGGCAACAGTGTTCACATGGTTGAGGAGCACAACAGACACAAGAATCCTGTCTTCTAGCTGCATGTGGTGGTACATGCCCAGCTATTCAGGAAGATGAAGCAGAAGGAGTACTTATTCCTGGGGATTTGAGGCCAGCCTGGACAATGTAGTGAACCCCTACCTTAGGAAAAAAGGAAGGAAGAAAGGAAGGGGGAGAAGGAGGGAGGGAAAGAGGGATGGAAAGAGCAGGGGAGTGAGGGAGGGAAAGAGGATAAAGAAAAATCATACTCTTTAAACACATCAAATGCTTGTTTTGAGGGGAAGAGTGTTTGAACTCAGGGACTCTGTGCTTGCCAGGCTGGTGTTATACCATTGAGCCATGCCCTCAGCTATGTTTTGTGCAGGTTATTTTTTTATTGTACAGGTGATGTACAGAGGGGTTACAGTTACATAACTATAAGGTCATGAGTGCATTTCTTTTTGAACAGTGTTACCCACTCCCTCCTTTTCTTCTGCTTCCCCCCAACTCCACTCCCCCGGCCCCTGCCTGAGTTGTGAAGTTCATTTCCAACATAGTGTCTAGTGATTATCACTGTTGAATTGGTTCGCCCTTTGCCCTGCCATTTCTGTGATTCCCCTTCCCTTCCCCAAATCAGATAAACTTATATACAAGAAAAAGGGTACGGAAATCTAAAACAGTGACAACAGGGCATAAACTAAAGGGGAAAAAATAAAGAAAACAGAAATAACTGGAAACAGTACATTATAAAACCTCTTGTTTCCATTTCTTGGAGTTCATTTTGATAAGCTTTGTTTTATATGGTCAAATGCACCTAGCAATTGAGCTATTGTGATCCTCTGCTAAGAACATCATACACATAAATGAGGGAATGCATGTTGCCCATGTTTCTCTGGGTCTGGCTTGCTTCGCCTAATAGGATTTTTTCCAGGTCTTTCCATTTCCTTATGAATGGGGCAATGTCATTCTTTCTGATGGAGGCATAGAATTCCATTGTGTATATTTTCCACATATTCTTGATCCATTCATCTACTGAGGGGCATCTGGGTTGGTTCCATATCGTAGCTATGGTAAATAATGCTGTGCAGGTTATTTTTGAGGTAGGATTTTACTTCCTGCCAGAGTGTGCTCCTGGACTTCAGTCCACCTATTGTAAGCTACCCTGCCATTGTTGGGATGACAGGTGTGTGACACTAGGTCCAGATTTCCTCCTTGAGATGGATTCTCGTGAACTTTTGTACATGGGCTGGCATGGAACCTCAGTCCTCCCAATTTCAGCTTCATGTATAGCTAGGATGGCAGATATGCACCACTGTGACTGGCTATGGGTTAAGAAGGGATCTCATGAAATTTCCTGCCCAGTTTGGCCTCCAGAGTCCTCCCATTTTCAGACTCCCAAGTAGCTAGGATTACAAGCATGAGCTACCAGTGCCTGACAACTGCTTTTATATATCTATATCTATATATATGTATATAAAATTATATAGTACATGCATACTAGAAACCTAGATGAATTATCTATCCTTCTATATTTTGGTTATACTAGAAATGGAACTCAGGATCTTGTATGTGCTAGGCAGTCAGTTGCTCCACCTTTGAGCCAGGCCCCTACCCTTTTTTTTCAGTTTGTTTTTCAGATAAACTCTCCTGCTAACTTTGTCCAGGTTGGCCCCAAGTTATGATCCTCCTATCTCTGCCACCTAAGTAGCTGGGCCACAGGAGTGGGTCACTGTCAAAATGTCAAAATATTAGTGAAGCTTTATTTTGCTATAGAATAAGAGTTGGAAAAACTTGATACATGGACCTAAAGGTGGACCTAAAAGGACCAGGTACACCCAAGGTTTGATCCCTCCCTGATGTTCTTTTGTTTTTTTAAAGGAAAGAAGATCTTGGTGCTGTAGAGTGCTTTTAGTTTTTGATCAGTGTCATGAGATTGCCCTTCAGAAAGACTTATACTTGGCCATTAATTTGTTATTGTTTTGTACAATACTTGGGGTTTTTTAAAGTCTCTTTTTTAATTTCAATTTTATTGTCAAGGTGATGTACAGAGGGGTTACAATTACATAAGTAAGGTAGTGAGTACATTTCTTGCTGAACTTGGTACCTCCTCCCTCATTTTTCTCCTACTTTCCCTCCCCACAATCCTCTTCCCCCAAATTGTACGGTACATTTTCAACATATTCTCTTGTGAGTATTGCTGATGCATTGGTTCACCCTTTGTCCTTTCTCTCACCATTTTGTTGTTCCTTCCCTAATTCAGATAAACGTATATACAATACCCAGGGTACCAAAGTCAAATATAGTGACAACAAGGGGTAAACCATTGGGGAAAAAAAAACCACAAAAGAATGACATAGCCCTATTTGTAAGGAAATGGAATGACTTGGAAAAAGTCATATTAAATGAAGTATGCCAGACCCAAAGAAACATAAGCTCTATGGTTTCCCTTATTTGTAATAATTAGTATATGTCTGGGATAGACCCAGGAGATGAACAGAATAGCTTAATAGCTATGAACATGTGACCATATAAGACAATGCTAAGCGAAATGAACTCCAAGATATGGAAACAAGAGGTTTTTCTTTGTTGTTGTTACTTTAATGTACTATGTGATTTCTCTCTTTTTTTTCTTTTGTGTGTTTTTACCTACAGTACTTAGGTTTGAACTCAGGGACCTTGTGCTCTTGCTTGACTTTGTATCTCATAGCTGGTGCTTTGCTACTTCAACCAGGCCTTTAGTTTTATGGGTTTTGCTAGGTATATTAGAGATGGAGTCTTTTGGACTTTTCAAGCCCCAACCCTCAGATTTCAGCCACCTGAGTAGCTAGACTTATAGGTGCAAGCCACCAGTGTCTTGCTGCTGCTACTCTTGCTCCTCCTCTTTTTTTTGTGCCAGTGTTAGGGCTTGAACTTTTGGCCAATGTGCTGCCCCTTTGCTTTTACCCCTCAATGCTAGCACTAGAGCCATACCTCCAACTTTGACTTTTTAATGGTTAATTGCAGATAAGAGTTTCATGGACTTTCCTGCCCTGGCTGGCTTTGAACCATGATCTTCAGTTTTCAGCCTCCTGAGTAGCTATTGGATTACAGATGTCAGCTACTGGCAGCCAGCTTTTTTGTTTTTCCTTTTGCAATGCTGGAGGTTGAACTTCGGGTCTTATGCATGCTAAGCATGTGCTCTGCTGCCAAGATCCACTTGAGCTCTGGCATTCTTGACTAGGCCTCCCTTTGGATTCTCTTCTGTCTGCAGCATATCCAGAGCTACCCCTCCCCCCTTCCCAGAGAGACTACATACTTCCTTGCTTTCCAGGCCACTCTTGCCTTTGTCACTGTTCCAGAAGGAGTTTTCTCCAGGGTGCTGGACCCTTGCTTTAGAGTGAAGCATTCTATGGTTTTTTCTTTCTTTTGAGTTTCTTGTATGATATATGGAAACGATGCCCACAGTATCTGATATTCTATGATATCCTTAAATGTCCTGGATTGTTTTCTTTAATTTGTGTATGAAAACAAAATACTGAAGAACTGAGGCTATAGCTCAGTAGAAGAGCGTTTGTTTAGTATTACAAAATGCCCTGGATTCCTTCTCCAGCATTACACAAAACAAGGTAAATCTTGTCTAAACATAACAATATGTTTTTAATTATTCAAAATTATTTAAAGCTTTTGGGCTGGGATGTAGTTCAGTGGCAAAGCGCTTGCCTAGCAAGTGGGTTCCATCCCCAGTACCAAAAAAGAAAAGACAAAAAAAATATTTACAGCTTTTAACTAACATTTAGAAGAAAATTTAAAGGTGCCTTATTCATGCTCCCCTGAAATGATCCTTGTTGATGGTCGTTGTTTGTAAATATAAAATAAAAAATGACCTTTCCACTCTTTCTCTTTTTCCCTCTCTGCAATGTTGATGCCTGTAAAATGTATCCTATTATCATTTATTCATGTTGAGTCATTCTAAGTTTTTCTGGTACTAGGGTTTGAATTGAGGGGCTTTATGCTTGCTGGGCAGGCCTGCTGCCACTTGAACCCTCTGTCCTCTCAAGCCCTTTTTGATGTAGTTGTTTTAAGTATTTTATGTGCCATCCTGGACCTCTTTTCCTATCTGGAATAATTGATACCATCACACTGAGGTCTCACTAACTTTTTGCCCTGGCTGGCTTAGAACTGTGATCCTCCTAATCACTGCCTTTTGAGTAGCTGTTCTAACATTTTTATACAAAAGTGATGATACTATTAACAGTTAAACATCTTTTAAACTTCAGAATATGTCTTGAATACATTTCCATATCAGCACATTGTAGACTTAACTTTCTTAGTGTTTATGGATTTGTTGTTGTGATTTCCCACTTATCAAAGAAGAATTCTTTGGGTCTAGGTTTCTGCTGATAGAGCAAAACTGTAGTGCATATCTAGTGTCTTCATTTGTACGTGCATGTCTTGATATGCATTTAATAAGTTGGATTTTTTTTTGGTTGGGGTGCTGGTCCTAAGGCTTGAACTCAAGGCCTGTGTGCTGTCCCTGAACTTTTGTGTTCAAGGCCAGGATTCTTATCACTTGAGCCACAGCTTCACCCCCAGCTTTTTGGTGTTTAATAGGCGATAAGAGTCTCCCAGACTTTCTTGCCTGGGCTGGTTTCCAACTGCAGTCCTTAGATCTCAGCCTCGTGAGTAACTAGGATTACAAGTATGAGCCACTGGTGTCCAGCTGGATTTTCGTAATATGTGGTCACGTTACCATTGTTCCCTGCACTACACTCGCTCAGTATCCAGTCAGTCAGTGATCTACCTTCTCAACTGCCTTCCCATTTCTCAAGCCATTTACTCTGATTAGAAACAGTTTTGTTATATCTTGGTATGAAGTGAAGCCACCTACTGCTGGGGTCGCCCAATAGTAGGGACACACATGCCAGGTGTGCTGTGACAGATCTGGGGGTAAATGTAGATAATGCACAGAAGGTTCATCTGTGTATTAAGAATGGAGCAGGGCTGTTAGCATTGGAGAAGGTAGATGGTGTTTAGATAAGCTCTTGGCTCCATGAGACAGTTTGGAGACAGATAGGAAGCCAAGGAGAGAGTCTAGGCTCAGGTAGGCTGGGAGGAGCCTGGGCAGGCAGGCGCTATCTTCTAGGGAGGCCACCCTGGTGCCCACATGGGTGTCCTGCCTCCCTGTTCTTCCACAAGTTGAGGTTGCTATCCATATGACTGTTCTTTGTCCATATGTCTTAAAAGGCACTTTCTCATCCAGCCAGGTGTCATTGTGGAAGAGGGGATGGTAGAAAGAGGCCATGTGCATTTGGACTTTGAAGACATCAGCCCTCCATTGGTGCTAGCTCCTTCCAGATGTGAAGGGCATGCCAGCTCCTCCCAATGAGTATGATAGGAGTAACAAAAGAAAAAAAAAAAGAAGCTCAATCATTCTTATAGAAATAAGATGATACAATGACTATGAATGAATAAACTTGATTAACACATAATATCCAAATGAAAACACTTGAGCATGCTCCCTGGGGTCTCCAAAGAAGATGAGCTGAGTACATCGAAGTTCGGCAATGTTCTTGGATGGGAATTTAATGCACACTGGACAGTGTCTGTTTTCTCTCACGGGAGCAGTACTGTGAACACAAGCGAGAAAAATATCACTGTTTTTGAGGGGATTAAAGAAGAGCCTGAAGAATGATTTTCCAATGTGATCTGGAAAAACAAATTAGACAAGAGGATTTAGAGGATAAACGAGAAGATAGGGAAATTCAAGAAATAGCCTAAACAGATACAAAATATAATAAAAGTAATGTTATACAAAATAATATTACAGGCATAAACAAAAATATATTCATTGATATGGGATAAAAGTCTCAAGTCACAGAGGAGTGGACAAAATCTAGGGTGATTGAATTCACATTGCATGCTTTACATGAGAAAAATTCAAAACCAGGACACAGAAAAAAAATTGTGAAGTATGTATAAGAACTCACAGGAAGAGGTTTTATAATTCTTTCTGTTATAATAACATAACACTCAGAAGCCATTGAAAATAAGGTAGATAAATGCAACTTCATAAAGAAATTGTGCTTGGCAAAGCGCACCTTATGCAAAAGCAGAAGGTAAAAGGCAAATTTTGGAAGCATATTTACAACTGGTATCATTGTTTAAACTAAATTCTTTAATATTAAAAACAGTTCCTGTAAACCCATAAGAAAATGAGGCAAAGATACTCAGTTCACAGAAAAGGTTGTGCAGCACTTAAATATGAAATGTTTAATACAAATTATGTGATGAGAAGATAAGTTGCAACTTCATGGGGATTTTTTTATTATGAGAAATTTTATCCAGGGTACGGGAAACATTTTTTTATGTCACCAATGGCAAATAAATCCATACTACTATTCGGAGGAAATCCGGGTATATCTGAAGAAGTTATTTATTACTCAGCAATTCTACAACTAAGAATTCAGTTATTTTTATAGACCTATTTTTGGTGCAGCTCAGTCTGGCTTTGAACTCGTGACCTTGTTACCTCAGCCTCTTGAGTGCTGAGAGAAAAGGTGTATACTACCGTAATACTTGACTTTAGGAATTCATGTTTTAAATATGCCGTATATGTGCATGTGTGAAGTCATACAGGAATGATATGGTTTTTTGTTTGTTTGTTTTTGCCAGTATCAGGGTTTGAATTCAGTCATGCACTTGTTTGGCTGATGCTCTCCCACTTGAACCACACGTCTAACCCAGCTTTTTGCTGGTTATTTTTGAATATGAAGTCTCATGGACTCTTCTCTTCAGGCTGGCCTTGAACCATGAGCCTCTGGATCTCAACCTCCTGAATAACTAGGATTATAGGAATGAGCTATGAGTACTAGCTCAGGAAGGATAATTTTTCTCAAAGCTTTATAGAAGCCTATGTTTGTATGCTCTGTGATATAATGTATAAGTGTTTTGTGGGAAATGAGTCAAGCCCAGTTCTGTGTGGCTGCTAAGATACAGACAGTCTGTGAGTAAAGCCCACTGCTAATCAATAAAAAGCAAGTATGTGATGCTATACTGCATTTGTGTGAAAGGAGAGAGAGGTTCAGGCCTATTGTGTATGAATTCAGGAACTGTCAATGTGTGTACAAAAATGGAGATTACTCGCTGCCTTTAAGGAAAAAGGCAAGAGGCCGGGAATCTGTTGTGCTGTACACTTCTCACCGCATGCTAATTTCTACCCTTTGACTTTTGAACCTTGTCAGCTCTTCTCAAAAACCAGTAAATTTGAAATTCAAATTTTAAAACAGTTCAGTAGGTGAAAAATACTACTTGTTTTGATGTGTTCAGTTCTAATGTTGAGTTAATTTTGAATGTCCTTTCAAACAAAGAATAACTACACACACATACACACACACACAACAACAACTGCATGTTTGTATGCTTTGCCCATTTTCCTATTTTATTTATTTATTTATCTATCTATCTATTTATCTTAAAGGAATGATAAACACAGGACTCAAGACTTGACTCCTTTGGGTGGGGGAAGGTGACAATGAAGATTAATTTCTCAGTACAAGGTAGATACAAGTTACAGGTGATGCTCTGGATTTTGAGTTGGGTAGAGAGTGGAGAAGTGGCCGTTTTAATGTCATATCCTTTTTTAAATTGATTGATGGGCACCTAATATTTAAAAATAAGAAATCAATCAAAAGAAAGCGAACCATACATGAGAAATACTAAGTGGATCACAATGACACTTTTAGAGTGTAAGATAAAATGAAAACTAGTCTGACTCATACAGGAATGATACATGTTTTTTGAGGGTTTGTTGTTTTTTTTTTGCCAGTATCGGGGTTGAATTCAGTCTTTTTTATTCTGTACCCTCCTCTCAGCTTTCCTCAGATGTGCACATGTATGTACTGTATGTAAGGTCAAGAACATTTAAAAATGATGTGACAAATTAAGAAGAAAGGTCCTTTGTTTCTTGAGTCCTATTTACTTTGTCATATCTTGTTGCATTTTGAATTTAACATCCACATATCAGGAAGACCTTATGCCGTTTGTTTCTCTGATCTTGGCTTATTTTGCTCAATATGATTTGTTCTAGTTCTATCCACTTCCCTGTGAATGCCATTATTTTGTTCTTTCTAATGGCTCTGTAATATTCCATTGTATATAGATGTCACAATTTTTGGACCCATTCATCTGTAGTAGGGCATCTGGGTTGTTTCCATATCTTGGCTATTGTGAACAGTGCTGCAATGAACATGGAGGTGCATGTGTCCTTGAATCCTGGTTCCTGTTGCTCAGGGTAGATGTCTAGGAGTGGTATGGCTGGGTTGTAGGGAAGGTCTATGTTTAGTTTTCTGAGGTACCACCAGACTCTTTCCAAAGTGGTTGTATTGGTTTACATTCCCACCAGCAGTGCAATAGGGTTCCTCTTTCTCTGCATCCCTGCCAGCATTTGTCGTTGGCTGACTTTAAGATGTGGGCCATTCTGATTGGAGTAAGGTGGTATCTCAGGGTTGTTTTTATTTGCATTTCCTTTTATGGCCAGGGATGATGAACATTTCCTCATGTGTTTCTTTGCCATTTTTATCTCTTCTTCTGAGAAGTCTCTCTTTAGCTCCGTTGGCCATTTAATGATTAGTTTGTTAGATTTGGGAGGGATTAGTTTTTTTTAGTTCCTTGTAAATAGTGGATATTAGGCCTTTGTCTGATATATTGCTGGTAAATATCTTCTCCCAGTTAGTTGGTTGTCTTTCTAGCTTGGTTGCTATGTCTTTACTGTGCATAAACTTTTTATTTTAATGTAGTTCCATTTGTCGAGTTTCTCTCTAATTTGCTGTGACCCTGGGACTCTGTTCAGGAAGTTCCTGTCTGTGCCTATAAGTTCTAGTGCCTCTCCTACTTTGTCCTACATTTTCCTATTTTTAAAGTAGGGGAGAAGCAGTGGGTTCATTATAGAGTATGGAATTTACACCCATGTCATAAAATGTTGTCTTTTTAATTGAACAATCTTTTTCTTTTCCCTCTCTCTTCTCTGTCTCCTCTCTCTCTCTTCTCTTTATCTCTTCTGTCATTCCATCCCCCTCTGTCCTTTTCTCCTTCTGTCCCTGGAGATGGAAAGTGATGACTCTAGAAACACAACACCTAAGAACACCCAGTTACTGATGCTTTGGTTGGGGAAGGGGGTTAGAAAATGGTAGGCTACTTAAAGTCTCTTGTAAACAGTGAAGACCTAGAGGATCCTCCCCCAGCCGAGGGGAGGGGGGCGTGGTCTGGTTGGAAGGTGGTCTGTTAGGTGTGTGATGCTTTCTCTCCTCTCCACTCCAGCGGAGCTCCCCAGGTCCTCGGCGGTGAGGCTGACCTCCCTGCGGGACCTGCCTATCCAGCTCCTGGAGCTTTACCAGCAGGGCTTCTCCCTGGCTGCCCTGCACCCTTTCGTGCAGCCGACTCACACACGGGAGAAGATACCCCTCGAGCACATCTTCAGGGCCATCTTGGTCAAGAAAACGGACAGGTAAGCAGGGGTCCGTGTCCTATAAGGCCTGAGGTTGCTGCATGAAGGAAGGGAAGGGAGGGGGTGCTCTTTCCTGGGCCCTCAGCCCCTCTGACAGGTAAGTCAGAAAGGCTACACAACCAGAGAGAAATTTCATCGCATCCTGTGATGAAAAATCAAATGCTATAACCAACTTTAAAGAGTTCTGTTTTATACCCCACCTTTCTTTTTTATTATAGTACCTCAGCTGGAGAAATGTCTCCTCTGAGCAAATATTTCTACCAGTGGTACCAGCTAGTGAAAATGCAGTGACCATATTAATATGAAAGCATGGCTAGAAAACACAGTGGTTTTGTTTGATTGGTTTGTTTTGGTGATACTAGGGATTTAACTCAGGGCCTTGTGCTTGGTAGGTAAACATTCTGTTGCTTTAGCCATATCTCCAAGCCTTTTGCTTATGTGTATGTGTATATGTGTATGCATGTCACTATTGGGAGTTGAACTCAGGGCCTCATGCTCTTGGTTGGCTTTTGCTCAAGGATTGTGGTCTGCCATTTTAGCCATACCTTTTTGATGTTTAACTAGAGATGAGTCTTCTGGGCTTACCTGCCCGTGTCATCTTTGATCCTCAATTCTCACAGCTCAGCCTCCTGAGTAGCTAGAATTGCAGGCATGGGCCACATGTGCCTGGCTCCTTCAGCTTTTAGGTTGCTTTTCAGATAGGATCTCTCACTTTAATACATATTGGATTCTTTATTTCCATTGGGCTATGGATCACTAAGTTGATCATGAGAGGAAATATTCTGGGGGCCATATTAGTTTAATGACACTGACACATAGGGTATATATGACGCTGATAGTTCACACTAGTAATCATGTGTCAGGTGTTACAAGCATCATTCACCTTTCTCATCAGTTGTACACAGTCATTGTTATCAAGCAAGGAAACTGATGCACAGAGGTTATTTGTCATGGTCACACAGATGGCAGCAAGCATTGCTCTGATTTGTTCCCAGGAAGTCTAACTCTTATAAATGCATATCTTAACCTGGTGCCATGTTCCGTTCCTGTGTTGCTACCCCCACAATTATTTTTGCCAGTCTTGGGGCTTGAACTCATGGCCTGAATGCTGTCCCAGAACCTCTTTGTGTTCAAGGCTAGCTCTTTACCACTTGAGTCATAGTGCCTCTTCCAGCTTTTTCCGAGTAGTTTATTGAAAATAAGAGTCTTGGGCTGGGAAGGTGGCTCAGTGGTAGAGCGCTTGGCTTGCATGCTAGAGGCCCTGGGTTCGATTCCTCAGCACCACATAAACAAAAAGAAAAAAGCCGGAAGTGGCGCTGTGGCTCAAGTGGTAGAGCACTAGCTTTGAGCTGAAGGGCTGAGGGACAGTGCCCAGACCCAGAGTTCAGGCCCCACGACCGGACCCCCCACCCCCAAAAAAGAAAGAAAATAAGAATCTCATATACTTTTCTAACCCGGCTAGCTTCAAACCATGATCCTCAGATCCCAAACTCCTGAGTTACTTGGGATTACAGGCATCAGCCATGGGTGCCTGGCAATTTTTATGGACTGAATTTTTTTCCTGCTAGTCCTGGGCTTGAACTTGGGGCCTGGAGACTGTCCCTGAGCTCTTTTACTCAAGACTAATGTTCTACCACTTTGAGCCACAGCTCGATATTTCTGTTTCTTTGATGGTTAATTGGAGATAAGAGTTTCTTGGACTATCCTGTCTAGGCTGGCTTTGAACCATTATCCTCAGATCTTAGTCTCCTGAGTAGCTAGGATTACAGGTGTGAGCCACCAGTGCCTGGCTAGGATATATTTGATCTTAGATAAGGTAGTACTTTTGTTGCTCAATCTTTCTTCCATTTCACTACTCATCAGCCTTCAAATAAAAGAATTTGAGAAAGGAAGTACCGGGTTACTCTGCGCTGGGTAGATCCCCTAGGCGTCTTCAGGAGGATCCCCTTCAGGGACCCCATTCCTTAGACTCTGCCTTAGTGTTTGGAGGACTTGGCATGCAGTCATTCAGTCCATTATAATCACATCCCCAGTTATGGAGGGGCACTCCTTCAGCTAATGTGTCTTACCAGCATCTGTGAAGATCCTGAGGTTGTTGTAAAAACATCAGAGTCTGATTCAGCGAGTCTGGAGTGATCGGGCTGCTGCATCTCTAGCATGTTCGCAGATGATGCTGATGCTGCTTGTCTGTGGACCAAACCTGAGGAGTAAGGATGCAGAGGATGTTACTAATTCCTTATCTGGCTTCATGCTGGACAACCAGCGGGGATATTTGGGGTTAATCATTCTGCTCCTGGGGAGAGTTTTAAGTACTAGGAAAGGTGAGAGAGGAACAGGATTTGTCTAGGCCTCCTATTTTCTAATTGGAGGTTGGCACCAATGACTTAGAACACCTGTTCAGACACTGAGTTGTCTGGTGAGCTGGGTGAGATGGATGAGGAGGCACTCTTCAAGAAGAAGAAAGCCCACTATGGGGCTAGTCTATTGTAGACTAACAGTAGAGCTAGGGTGGCAGCAGAAAGGCTTCTTCCCTTCTACTGAGTACAGGGTATGAGCAAATGATTGGACTTCTTAGAGGAGGAAAATTGGTGGTAAAGCTCTTAAAATAACAAGACCACTAGCATGCAGGAGAATTTGCAGCAGGAGTGATGGCAGTCTTCTTGGGTTGGAGTTCATTCACTCTTCTCCAGGTTGCTTGAGCAACCTTGATGACTTGAATGAATATGGCAGTTCCTTGATTAGCAGATACAGAGAAAGTAGTTCCTTTAAGTTTATGGTGACTCTTTGAACCCTCCCTCTCTCCCCCTCCTTTCCTTCCTTTCTACAAAAGTTTGGTAATTTGCCATATAAAACAAATCAGCAATGGTAAGAGTCTCCCCCCCGCCCTACTTTAATCCCCAACAATATTGGATGAGAGCAGTAGTAATGGTTGGAAGAAGAATCCTTACAAAAGTTTTAAGGAAGGTACTGGTGGCTTATGCCTGTAATCCTAGCTACTCGGGAGGATTATGGTTCAAAGCCAGCCTGGGAAGGAAAGTCTGTGAGACTCCTATGTCCAAATAACCATGATAAAGCTGAAAGTGGAGCTGTGGTTCAAGTGGTAGAGTAACAGCCTGGAGTAAAAAAGGTACAACACTCAGGTCCTGAGTTCAAGCCCCAGTACCAACAAAACAAAACAAAAAAGTCAAATAACAAAAAAAAACTCATAAAGTACAGCTATTATCTGTGCTAACCAGTGCAATAACCTTGTGTTTTTGCATTATGAAGAAAAGACCCCCAAACAACTAAAAGTATGACAAAAAACACACTGAACTTTAAAAAAAATCAATATAATAGGGAGTTTAGTAAAACAAAGCAAGGGAAACAGATGATTAATTTTTAATCTAGTCAGTTAACGCGATATTTTTCACAGACTGCTAGTGTTCTGACAACTGAAGATGCTTTGAATTAAATTATTAAGCTCTCAAAAAGGGAATAAAATGCCTGGCTAATATTTTCAAAGTAAAGCACATTGAATGAGATTTAGCTAAACTTTCTACATTATTATCTGTCCAAACAAAAATAATTAGCAAATAGCACCATGAAATATTTTTCTTTAACTTTGAGATTTAAAAGGTGAATATACACCAGGTTTGGTGGTTCAGGTCTGTAATTCCAGCCACTCACGAGGTAGATAAGAAGATTGCAGGCTGGGAAGGTGGCTCAGTGGTAGAGCGCTTGCTTTGCATGCATGAGGCCCTAGGTTTGATTCCTCAGCACCACATCAGCAAAAAGAAAAAAAGCCGGAAGTGGCGCTGTAGCTCAAGTGGTAGAGTGCTAGCCTTGAGCTGAAGAGCTGAGGGACAGCGCCCAGGCCCAGAGTTCAGGCCCCATGACCGGACCCAAAAAAAAAGAAGATTGCAGTGTAGGCGAAAATTAGTTGGATAATAAACTAACACACACACACACACACACACACACACACAAAACAATAACAAAAAAATGTAGAATGTGCTTAAATGGTGAATGCTTGCCTAGCAAGCATGAGAGCCTGAGTTCAATCTTCAGTACTGCAAAAGTGTCTAAATAATTTAAATTTAATTTTTAAAAAGATAAACATAAAGTTTTTAGCAAATACCTGCGTTTGGGGCTATGCAAAAACACCAGGAGAAAAAATAGCACTTTTCTTTTTTTTTTTTTTGTCAGTTGTGCGGCCTGGACTCTGGCCTGGGTACTGTCCCTCAGATCTTCAGCTCAAGGCTAGCGCTCTACCACTAGAGTCATAGCTCCACTTCCGGCTTTTTCTGCTTCTGTGGTGCTGAGGAATCAAACCCAGGGCCTCATACATGCAAGGCAAGCGCTCTACCACTGAGCCACCTTCCCAGACCCAGAACCTTTCTTCTTTGTGTATACTGGCCCTGGGGCTTGAAATCCAGAGCCTGGGTACCTTTCCTGAGCTTTTGTGTTCAAGGCTAGCATTCTTGAGGCACAGTACCACTTCTAGTTTTTTGGCAGTTAGTTGGAGGTAAGAGTCTCATGGACTTTCCTGCTGGCTTCCAACTATGATCCTCAGATCTCAGCCTCCTTAGTAACTAGGATTACAGGTGTGGGTCACCAGTGCCTGGCTAGGAATAGAACTTCAAGTTCACATTTATTCCATTCACTCATTCATTCACAGACATTTATTGAACTTGTATAGCCATACCTTAGAAATACTGAGTTTGGTTCCAGAACACCATGGTTGTGTATCTAATTTATTATAGTTTATGATGTATGGATTAACATAATATTTTTAAAGAGCAGTACACATACCTTAGTTTAAAAATACTCCATTGATAGGTCTAGTAACATATGCCTATAATGCATGCTATTTAGAAGTCTGAAAATGGAAAAGTTTCAGTTCAAGGCTAGCACTGGCCACAAAAATGATGAAGCCCCTTCTCATAGCTGGGTTGCAGGAGTGTGTACCTATTATCCTAAGCAATATGAGAGATTAGGATTTGAAAGATGGTTGTGTTAGGCCAGTCAGGACAGAAATCTCTGAGATAACCCAGCTCAGTAGAGGAGCTGTATGTGGCGGTACACCTCTCTCATCCCAGCAAGGACAGGAAACCTCAAATAGGCAGGTTGTGGTTCAGTTATGTGCCCAGGCAGGAAGTGAGACTTTATCTCAAAAATAACCAGGAGAAAACAAACTTAATAATAGATTGCCTGCCTAACTATCACAAGAACCCAAGTTCCAAACCCTGTACTACCAAAAAATAATTTAAAAATCTTTATTGATAAAAGATAATGATAATTGGAGCTGTTAGGAACATGGCACACCGGCAACACAAGACTGACACAAACCGGCCATTTGTAAAGAACGTGGTATCTTTGAAGCACAATAAAACGAGATGTGCCTGAGCTCTATTGTGCTAGGGACTGTACTTGGTGGAAGGGTAGAGGGCAAGGTGGTGGGGCTCAGTTGGGCATGGCCCCTGCCTTCTTGAGGACCTATAGTCTAATTGGGAAAACTCCCATAGTGTGGCTCTCATGAATCTCTACCATAGACCTTTGGGAATAAAGGAGATGAAAAAAAAAACCAGACAAATGTCTAAGAAGAAGGTAGCCTTTCACTTGAGCCTCATTTGTTTTTGGACAAAACTAGGAGTAATAAGCAGGAAGTGGGAGGAGCCTGTTGAAGTTGTATAATAAAGTGTCTTCTGTAGCAATTGGTCATTGTCAGCCTGTGCCATTAAAAGTAAATCATCCCAAAGGCAGTATCCTCTGAACTTGCTTTTGACAAATTTCACTTATATCCATGAACCATGATGGAATCTTTGGGGAAAAATTCTGTTAACCGCCATTTCACTTGAAGCTCAGTGACACATCTTACCGTGAATGGTTCTGGATTTGAGTGTATCAAATTAAGTCAAAGTCACTTTGAAAACTGACTCAGTCAATAGCTGAATATGAATTACTTAGTGAATCAGTGGAAAAAGTTTGTACTTCCCTTTCTTCAACTCTTTTATTTGGCTCTCTTAGTGATTTTTAACAGACAGTATAGTAATATTCACTCTGAATTCTAAGTATAAGGTTAAGTTAGACTTCTTTTTATTTCCAGGCAGTTTTCCTTACAACGAATTGCCACAAAAATTCTCAAAATCTGATGGCTAACAGAAGTCAGTTATTAAAATGTCACTTCTGATGTTTTATATGTATGGATTTCATTCTAGTTGGCTTTACAGTTGTAGATGGACGTTCAAAATGCTCTATGATTAGAATGTTGCTCAGTCATTGACTTGTTCCCACAGAGTTCGTTTAGAGCCTGTTCAATATTTTTCCATCACTAATGGCCAGAAGCCACTTGTTCCAGGTCTTCTGGCCTGGTACAGAGACCAGGAGACTTGAGAACTCTGCAATACTGGTCAGGTACCTTTTGGCCTAGGAGATGGGGCACACATAGTTATGGCTAGTGCAGGGGGTGGAAAATGCATTTAAGCAAAATTGCCTTTGGAAATTGTTTAATTAGCTGTGAAGTGAATGCCAGTGTCCTTCTGCCTGACCAAGGTTTGCTTTCCTTTGGGATTCAAGGTGATTTCTGCTTTCAGTGAGGAACTACTTGGGAAACTAAGCTGGCTTAGATTTATAGCAAGACTAGAGTCCCAGATAGGACAATGAGATGCTTGCCTCTAGGGAGATATCCTCAGAAATTGAAATGGGACCAGGAATTCCACGCTGCCTTCTTGAAGCCATTCTTGGCCATCCGCATGTGGAGTAGAATGATAGCACTGCTTTCAGTGGTACACAGTCCTCCCTTTCAGCCCTTTCAAGTCCTCCTTCCCTCCCTCTCTTCTTCCCTCCTTGCCTTCCTTTTTGTGCTTGTACTAGGGCTTGAACTCGGACCTGGGCACTCTCTCTAAGATATTTTTTTAGCTAAAGGTTGGCACTGTACCATTTTTGAGCCATAGTGCCACTTATGGCTTTTGGTGGTTAATTGGAGATAAAAGTCTCACAGACTTTATTGCCCTGGCTAGCTTTGAACTATAACCCTCAGATCTTAGCCTCTTGAGCAGCTAGGTTTATAGCGTGAGCCACCTTCACCCTGCTCAGTTGCATTTTTCTAAGATGAATGTGTTACGTGATTTTTCTATGCTCAGGTGTACTCTAAAGTGCCCCAAATATTAAGGTATTTTATCTACCAAGGGGCTGTATACTATAGATACAGGTTATGGTAGCACCCAAATAGACCACAGGTCTCGGTTTGCATCTCTAAGAGGAACTTATTAATGGAGAGCTTTCAAAAATGGGACCTGTGACTTACTTGCTCTAGCTCTGGAATGGATGATTTGAACAGGAAAAGAAGAACACTGACCATGGGGTGCCTAGAGCACTGAGTCTGGGACGCAGTGGGGAAAGAGAGTGGAAGGAGATATGAATGGCTTGGGTCCTGGAGCTAGCATGAAGCTTATAGATTGTATCTTGAGAAGTCATGGTGAGCCCACAAGAGGCTGGGCCTCCTGCTGTCTATCTGTTGATGCAGCCAAGCATATAGCATCCTTGTTTTATACCAGATTCCTCCACAGACTCTTTGAGAAGATGCAGTGGTTGCCAGAGTCTGAGGACGTTTCCCTCCGTCTCTACCAGCAAGCCGTCCTCCCAAGTACTTACGGGCAGCACAGTTTGTGCATGAGTCAGCACTGGCCACCCAGACTCAAGGGATACCAAGAGACAGTTTTTTTGGCTTTTTATTGCCTTATTTCCAGGAAAGCAAAACGCAGACAATGCTCTGCCATTACTCCTTGTTTTCTCCTCTGGATCAGAATCTAAAATCCAGATGACCCTGACTTCAATCTAAGACAGGGATTGCAAACTCCAAAGCCTGCAGGGACCAGACTCCCAGAGAGGAAACTCACGGGAACGAGAATTGGAGACCCCACTGCCTGACTCTGCCCTACCCTGCCCTGCTCTGCCCTGCCATGTGTTGCCAGATCTTTTTTTTATTGTTAAAGGAAATTATTTATTATTATTATTATAAAAGTGATGTACCGAAGGGGTCCTATTTCCTAGGTCAGGTGATGAGTACATTTCTTTTTGGACAATGTCACTGCTTCTTCTGTTCTCTTCCATGTTGCCAGATCTTGAAGCCCAGAATAGTGTCACAGATCCCCAACCCATTCTACTGGCCACCATCTTGCAACTGTTCACATGTCTGTGATGTTTACCTTGCTGAAATTAATCATGTACTTTGTTGTTGTTTGGTGGTCTTAGAGTTTAAACTAAGCCTCTTGCTTGCAAGTGGGCACTCTACCACTGAGCCACACCTTCAGCTCTTTTTTTCAGCTAAGGGTGTGTGTGTGTGTGTGTGTGTGTGTGTGTGTGTGTGCGCGCACGCGCACATGCATGCATGTGTGCTAGTATTATGGCTTGAACTCAGGGCCTCCCAGTCTCCTATGGCTTTTTTACTCATAGTTGGTGCTCTCCCTCTTGAACTATGCCTCTAGTTCTGGCTTTTGTTGGTGAACTGGAGATTCTCCCAATCTCAATCTCAAATATAGGTAGGATAAAAATGCGTGCCACTATACCCAGCTGTGGATTGAGAAGGGATCTAATGAACTTTTCTGTCCAGGCTGCTTTGACCTGCTATCTTCCCATTCTCAGCCTCCAGGTAACTAGGATTACAGATGTAAACCCCCACACACCTGGCTAGTCATGTATGTTTTGAGTGGCTTATTCCCCCTTGTACGCAATGTTATCAGCAGAGTTCTCAAATTCCCCTGGGACAGTGGTTTATACATCAGCCCACCTCTGCCTCCTTGCCCCTTAAATCTTTCACATTTGGAATCTGATTATTTACATTGAGTGCTGTTATGTATTGCTCAATACCATTTTCCTGAATGAAGAAAAACAACCCAACATACTCTGGAAATTTACTGCAACTGTTTCCTGAAAAAAAAAAATCACAAACTCATTTCAAGTTGATATTTTTCTTTAGATTACTTAACTTACCAATACAGAAAGTGCATATTGATAATGAAGCCACACACACACACACACACACACACACACACACACACACACACACACTTTCCTTTCATTTTAGAATAACAGTGACTTGCCACACAAATATTTGTATGTTACATTGTGCTCTTCTTTTTCTTTTTAAGAAGCATCCAAAGGATGTCCTTCAAAGGGAAGCAAATTTTTGTGGACCTTCAGCGAAGTAGAAATGCATTGCATTGCCTTTTTTCTTTTTTTTTTTTAACTCCCCGAGATAACACATATATTTTCTTTGGCATTTGAAAAGGGCAAAATTGGAAAATACAAAATTATATTGGAACTAAAAAGAAAATTCTTTAAAAAATTATAGTCGAAAGTGTCCTCTTTAAGTGGACTTGTGTCTCTTGATATCTAATTTTTTACCAATTACTTTGACTCTGGGGAGAATTATAGGGCTGCTGGAAAGAAGCTTCATAATTAAGGGAAATACACAGGGGCTGGAGGCGCCTACCGGGATGTGCCCTAGAAAATGCTTGATCGCAAGGTGGGGGAGCAGCCTGGGGCATTCTGATTGTCGGAATCACACTGGTTAGCAGTGATTGACACGCGGTACTGTGAAGAAACCCTGCAGCCAGCTATTCCCAGAGAGCAGAAGAGAGAAAGAAGGTAGCTGCCAGGCTAGCTTCTTAAATCAGAGCAGGGAATATGCAGGTGTGTGTTTAGTGTGGAGTCATTATTTTGGATTTAGAAATAGGAAGAGGACCCATTCTTGACTTGCAGCGCTTCTACATCTGGCACCATAGCGTCTTTCAGTATTCCCCCAGCTTCCTTGGGTGTGTGGAAAATTCGATTAGCTCCCAGGCTGCCATCTCCACATACCCCTCTCCTTCCCCCCCCCCAGCTGTCCAGCATCACCCAGACTACTTTAATTTATTCCTCCTCTCTTCACCACTCACCCTGGAGTCACACCCTTTCATGGTGTGTGGAGGTCACAGAATTCCGTGCTAATTATTGTGTTTACACTTTGTGATCTGATATGTCACATTCTCCTGGGGGAACAGCGACTTTCTCTAACCCCTGCCCCCGAATGGCCTGCCCAGTTCTCTTAATTCCTGCCTCCAAACTGTCACCCGCATCCCACTGGAGAAAGCAGAGAGATGGGCTTGTGTATTATTTTTTGTTTTTATTTTTTGTGTTCTCTGGGACAGAATTAGCATACTGGTTATTTCCATTTTGCCCCAAAGTATTTTGAGATGCCAGAGTAACTTCCACACAGAAACCCAAGCACTGAAGTTCTTTCAGATTTTCTGTTGATCTTAAAATTCATTTGAAAACCATAGTACCCTAAAGCGTCTGTATTTGTACATAAAATAAACAAAGGTTCCCTTCCCCATGTATGTATGTGTATATACATACACAATGTATATATGTATATATACACACACACACACTCTTTGTGTATGTGTTTCAGTACTAGGGCTTGAACTCAGGACCTGAGCATTGTCTTTCAGCTTTTTCACTCAAGGCTAGTACTCTATCACGTGATCCACAGCTCATCTGGAGCTTTTTGACCCAGCTGGCTTCAAACCATGATCTTCAGATCTCAGCCTCTGAGTAGCTAGGATTACAGGTGTGAGCCACCAGTGTCACTCTTTAAATGAAAATGGACTTTAATATAATTTTTTCCAAGTCTTTCCATTTCCTAACAAATGGGGCAATGTCATTCTTTCTGATGGAGGCATAGAATTCCATTGTGTATATATACCAC
>NW_012267276.1:817829-845420 GCF_000151885.1 Dipodomys ordii | reverse complement strand
GAGCTTTACAATGTTGGTGGTGGGGGGAGGATTGGGACTGGGGGGGAGGGCAGAGGCTGGGAAGGGATGTAAAGGATAAACAAAGGAGGAGGCTGCAATGCTTGGTAAGAAATGAACGCATTATCCTGCCCATGTAATTGTAACCCCTCTGTACAGTATGTTCACAAATAAAATAAAATAAATTATAAAAAAAGAAAAGAAAATGGACTTTAAGAAGACTTAGCATTGAAGGGAGACCATAGAGGTACTTGAAGTATGATTGTGAGGGGCATTCCTACATAGTATTGGTAACTTAGTTATAAATTATTAAAGTAGGGCTGAGAAGGTGGCTCAGTGGTAGAGTGCTTGCCTTACATGCATGAGGCCCCAGGTTCGATTCCTCAGCACCACATAAGCAGAAAAAGCCGTAAGTGGCACTGTGGCTCAAGTGGTAGAGCACTAGCCTTGAGCTGAAGAGCTGAGGGACAGCGCTCAGGCCCAGAATTCAGGCCCCACAACCACCACCAACAAAAAATTATAAAAGTGTGTTAGATTTTTACATTTATATGTTTACATCTTTTTATAGATCTTGTCTTTTTATATATCTGTCTTCTCTTTGTCAAGAAAGGTAACTCAGTATTTTTTTAGCTAAAGGATGTGTGAAGAGCATTAACAGTGCTGGGTTCTGGAAATGACTGGGACTAATTAAATTTTATGTTTTTAGATACGAATGCAGAAACAGGTGAGAAAGAACTTTGAGATGCCTATAAAGATATTATTAGTGATTTAAATGTTCGTGAGAGTTTGTTCTAATGACTATTTCTCCAGTCTAGCCAACTGTTTTCTGTAATATTTTAAATGGTTGAAAGATGGAACCATTTTGCAAAGAGCAAATGCTATAAATATGATTTAGTGAAGTGCATCTTTCATTTGCTGCCTATTCATCGACCACAAGTTGAAACTTAAAATGGCTACAAAGACTTTCAAAACCAAATTAGGAACTCATATTCATAAACACCTGTTTGTGAGTGTCTGAGAGCGTCTTGCTTCATGCCTGCATGTGTTGAACATTATAATTGATTCCCACAATGTCCTTATGATAGTTGTTTGGTGGTTATTATTTGTTGAAATCAAGGTTTTCTACTCTCGTTCTCTACCCCCAGCCTCCTTGTACTGGGGCTTGTGCTTGGAGCCTGGGTGCTGTCCCTTAGCTTTTTCACTCAAGGCTAGCACTCTACCCCTGGAGCCACAAATCCACTTCCCTCTTTTGTTTTTGGGTGGTCAATTGGAGATGAATCTCATGGATTTTCCTGTTCTGGCTGGCTTTAAACTGTATTTTTGAGTTCTCAGCCTCCTGAATAGCAAGGATTTTAGGCGCGAGCTACCAATGCCCAGTTGAACACAATAATCTTGATCAATAGTCACGTCTTTCATCGTTCTCATCTCTCCCAACCCCACCTATCCCCTTAAATTACCTGGTTCCATTTTTTTCATATGTACATTGACTATTGTGACTGTATTTGCTCACCTTTCCTCTTTCCATTTGTCTTCCCTTACTCCCCTTGACTGCTCCATCTCCTGACAACACATATTTCAGTTTTTTGGTATTCATTTTGTTAAACTATATGTTAGTTGTTCCAAGGAGTTAGTACCATTTCGTTATATATTATTAGCATTAGTTTCTTCCTATCTCAGAATAGAGATGGTGCCTGTGGGATTTGGAGAGCAGGACTGGTCCCCAGCCCCCTTCCCCAGGCTGCTTGCCTCTTTCCTATAGCATAGCTTACTGGAGCTGACATCCTTTCCCAACTATATTACTACAGGGAACACTCCGATCACAGTGTCTTTCTCTTGACCTTCTAAGGTCAACGGTGAACTCCTTGTAGTGAACAGTTACAGGGTTTATCTACCAGGAACCAGCCCATAACTGTAAGCCCCAAGACAGGATGTGGCAGATTTTTCTAGAACAAGTAACACTATAGGATGTTAGACACCTCTGGTGACAGGCGCCCAGTTGTACACAGCATTTTGAGAGTACTGTGGTGACAGTATTGTTGGCACATCTTGCTGTGTCATTTCCAGAATGTTTCGATAGATGCTAAAACCTTTTCAAAAAAGTGACAAATGTCTGTTGGTGAAAGGGGAAGGGGAAAAAAATTAGAAGAAAAGACAGTGACTCAAAGAAGAGGTTTATTCTTCTTGTTTTCTCCCTCAGTTCCTCTGAACTCTGTAGTCAAATTCTTCGGTTGAAAACGAACTTTACAACTTTGGTGGGGGGGGGGAGGATTGAGTGGGGAGGGGGGGGGTGGTGGGGGGTGGGGGGGAGGATGGGAAGGGGAAACAAAGGAGGAGGCTACAATGTTTGATAAGAAATGTACTCACTATCTTGCCCATGTAATTGTAACCCCTTTGTACAGTATTTTCACAGTAAAAAGAAAAAATGCACTGGAATTTGCTCGATTCTTTTATCTCATTTTATTTATTTGTTTATTTATTTATTTTTTGTTGGTCATGGGGCTTGTACTCTGGGCCTGGGCGCTGTCCCTGAGCTCTTCAGCTCAAGGCGAGCACTCTACCTCTTGAGCCAGAACATCACTTCTGGTTTTCTGGTGGTTTATTGGAGATGAGAGTCTAATGGACTTTTCTGGCTTTGCACCACAATCCTCAGATCTCAGCCTCCTGAATAGCCAGGATTACAGGCATGAGCCACCAGTGGTCCAGTTTCTTTCTTTCTTTTCTTCCTTCCTTCCTTCCTTCCATCCATCCTTCCTTCCTTCCTTCCTTCCTTCCTTCCTTCCTTCCTTCCTCCCTTCCTCCCTTCCTCCCTTCCGCCCCTCTCTTTCTTTAAAAAAATTCTATCTTGCTATGTTGCTCAGGCTGGCCTTGCTTGGTCCTTTTTCTAAGCATTGGGATTATAGGGTTCACTACCATATCCACTGAAATATCTCTTTTTTCTTTCTTTTTTTTTTTTTTATGGAGTTTGAACTCGGCTCTTTGTGCTTGCTAACCAGGCACTCTACCACTGAGCCACTCTAGGAGAACTTTTTTGAATTGGCTGTTTTCACGATAGAGTGTTGCTTTATTCCTGGGCCAGTCTGGACTTTGATCTTCCCTTTGTCCTTCCCTTTGTCTCTGGGATAACAGATGTGCACCCCTGCATCCAGCCATGTGCTTTTCTGCGGCTTGGGTGTCACCATGCCCGGTGTGTGTGTCACCATGCCCAGCCATTGGTTGAGATAGAAACTTTGTGAACTTCCTTTTTTTGTGCCAGAACTGGAGCTTGAACTCAGGGCCTGGGCATTGTCCTTGAGCTTTTTTGCTCAAGGCAAGCACTCCACCACTTGAAACACTTCTAGCTTTTTGCTAGCTAGTTGGAGGTAAGAGTCTCACAAAGTTTCCTGTCCAAGGCTGGTTTCAAACAGTGATCCTTAGATCTCAACCTCCTGAGTATCTAGGATTATAGACATGAACCAAGGCACCCATGAACCTTGTGAACTTTCTTTGGGTTTGTGTTGAACCATGATCCACCAATCACTGCCTCTTATTCTAGTATTACAAGCTTGAGCCCCTGTGCTTGGCTTCAAGTATTTTTTAATCTTCACTATAAGGGGAAATTTTAATTCTCATTTTTGCAGATAAGGTTTATTTTGCACAGGATTATACAATTTTTTATTTTTTGCCGGGCTTAAACTCAGGGCCTGGGCACTGTCCCTCAGCTATTCAGCTCAAGGCAAGAGCTTTACCACTTGAGCCATAGCACCATTTCTGGTTTTCTGAGTGATTTATTGGAGATAAGGTCTCACAGAGTTTCTTGTCTGAGCTGCCTTTGAACTGCGATCCTCAGATCTCAGCCTCCTGAGTAGCTAGGATTACAGGCGTGAGCCACTGGCACCCAGCTGATTATACAAATTTTGATAAATCCTTTTCCTGTTGTTCTGATAGCATCTTCAGAAGCAATAGTTTACTTCATTCCTCACAATCACCACCAGTTGCAGGGACAACAAACACCTAAAATCTTTCCTACCCTTCCATTAGCTCTACAAAAGATCTTAACTAAATTCTCACTTCTGCTCCCCTAAAATACTCTTCCTTCCTGTGTCATACACAAGTCTTGCATGCTTTGTGTTAGCATCTGCTGTCCAGCACCACCTGTCTCTCACCTTTGTCAGAATGGAGATTTGTCCTTTACAACCTCTGATCTAGCACCAGAGAGTCTTCCACCACATATTCATTCTAATAGTGAAATAATGCACTCATTCCTCCATTAGTTCATGATTGCTGACTGATCCCACTGGGTAACAAGTAACCCCTATCTTCATGAACCTTTTGCTAAATTGACCTATTCATTATTTCCATATTAGAGCTCATGCTTAGTCTCCTTTAATAAATTTCTGTTCTCAGTTTCTACGGTGCCCTTTAATTCATTGTCCCATGACTAATTTCTACATAGCCTTAATGACTTAAGTCATATGTTCCTTTTCCTGATCTCTGGCCCTGGAAATAATTGAACTCTCACAGTATAGTACTTGTGTTCTTATGGTTTATCTTCCCTTCCAACTATGCTTTTTTTCCTTCCTTCCTTCCTTCTTTCTTTTCTTTCTTTCTTCTTTTTCTGTTGGTTGTAAGGCTTGAACTCTGGGCCTGGGCACTGTCCCTCAACTCTTCAACACAAAGTGAGTGCCCTACCACTTGAGCTACAGCACTGCTTCCAGTTGTGGTAGTTAGAGATAAGAGTCTCATGGACTTTCCTGCCCAGGCTGGCTTTGAACCAGACTCCTCATATCTCAGCCTCCTGAGTAGCTAGGATTACAGATATGAGCCACTGGCGCCCAGCTCCAACTATGCTTTTCTTTTTTTTTGAGGGGGGGGGTCTGGTCATGGGACCTTCACTCTGGGCCTGGGCGCTGTCCCTCAGCTCTTCAACTCAAGGCTAGCACTCTACCTCTTGAGCCACAGCGCCACTTCCGGCTTTTTTATTTTTCTGCTTTATGTGGTGCTGAGGAATCGAACCCAGGGCCTCATGCATGCAAAGCAAGCGCTTTCCCAGCCACCTTCCCAGCCCTCCAACTATGCTTTTCTTGAGGAGAGAATCTAGTGAATGCTTTCTGTTCCCTCAATGCCCTCTGTTCCTTCTGTGGTGAAGCTGGTGATAGATGGATAAATTAATAAATAGATCTTCGGTTTTATTAATTATAAACAAGTTAGTGGAAATAGATAGAGTCTTCTTTCTCTTATTGATAAGTCTTTTCAGATCTGTTGTTCATTTCTGGCCCTAGTATTTCCTTTTTGTTATTCGTCCTGAGGCTTGAACTCAGGGCCTAGACACTGTCCCTGATCTTTTTTGCACTCTACCACTTTGAGCCACAACTCCACTTTGGTTGTCTGGTTAATTGGTGACAAGAGTCTCCATCTGGACTGGCTTTGAACTGCAGTTCTTAGATCTCAGCTTCCCAAGTATCTAGAATTACAGGCATGAGCCACTAGTGCCCAGCCCTAGTATTTATTTTTTATTGTGAAAATACTGTACAGAGGGGTTACAATTACATGGGCAAGATAATGAGTACATTTCTTTTTTAAAAAATTTTATTTTATTTTATTTGTGAAAATACTGTACAGAGGGGTTACAATTACATGGGCAAGATAATGAGTACATTTCTTTTTTAAAAAATTTTATTTTATTTTATTTGTGAAAATACTGTACAGAGGGGTTACAATTACATGGGCAAGATAATGAGTACATTTCTTATCAAGCATTGTTGCCTCCTCCTTTGTTTCCCCTTCCCATCCTCCCCCCCGCCCCCCCCCCCCACCAAAGTTCGTTTTCGACATAACTACTTGTACATCTCATTGTTGCAATGGGTCCACCTGTATCCCTATTGAAACGAATTGTTTTCCCCCTTCCCCTCCACAAATTATACCGACATGAAATACAGTGATAGCAGGGGTTATATGTGGGGGAGGGACATACAAAGCAACAAAGAAATCATCTTATAAATATGTTAGAAACAATCGCATGAAAGAAAAAAAACATTTGAATACATATAGCCCCAGTATTTCTTAAAAAACAAAAACTCATTCTGGTTATTCTATGAATCTGGTATTATTTTGAAAGGGAAAAAAATGTCTTAAGATTTCTTCCTGATCCTAGAGATAAAGAATTTGTTTCTGTTAACTGACATTTAATAAGTGTTTTCTAGTTGGAGAAGTTCCTAGTAATCTAAATTTATGTTTGCTGCTCTTTGTTACGATTATTTCTAAATAAAGCAGAACTAACCTTATTGATGAACTGCATATTCCTTCTTCTTCCCTCTTCCTTCCTCTTCTCCCTTTCCCACTCTTCCCTTCCCTCTCTACCTTCTCTCTCTCTCCACACTCCCTGTTGGTCCTTGGGCTTACACTCAGGGCCTGCGCCCTGTTCCTGAGCTTTTTGCTCAAGGCTAGTGCTTTACCGCTTGAACCCCTTACTTCTTCTTCTGGCTTTTTGATTGTTCATTGGAGATAAGAGTCTCACAGACTTTCCTGATAGGGCTGGCTTTGGACCACAATCCTTAAATCTCAGCCTCCTGAGTAGGATTACAGGCATGAGCCACGGGTGCCCATCTGCACATTCTTTTTTTATAACTGAAATTTAAGCTATGCCTAAGTGTTCTAGAAAATGAAGAGTTGTTAATACTCTGGTCTTTGAAGTGTTCTAATGGCCTTATGTGTTGAAGTGTGATCTATCACATGTTTATTATTTAAAAATAATATGCACTTGCACCACAGCACCACTTCCAGCCTTTTCTAAATAGTTCATTGTAGATGAGAGTGTTATATACTTTCTTGCTGGCTTCCAATCACGATCCTCAGATCTTAGCCTCCTGAGTAGTTAGGATTGCAGGCATGAGCCACAGACACCCGGTTCAGATTTTATTTGGATTTCACCTTTTTTCTATTTGTTTCTTTTTTCCATCCCAAAGTGCCAGTCTGCATTTACTTATTGCATACTGGTGGCTTTTGAGACTTAGCCAGCTCCCTGTTAGCTGCTGTGGCTTCTAGTACTCAGAACCACTGTGCCGTTCAGCCTTGCTAATACCATGTAGCTCCACTTTTAAGAATTTGATTCATTTTGTCTTTATTCTTGGTGATCAACATAGCACATCTCATCCTTCTGTTCCTCCTTGCTTTGAGAAAAATCCTTTTGGAATGTCTTGGGCTAAATTCCCCTCAACTCTTCATTGCCTTGGAGGATATGATGTAAGGTGGGTCAGAGCTCTTCAAGTTTTCCCAAGGTTATTTATTTTTTGTGCCAGTACTGAGGCATGAATTCAGAAGCTGTGTGCTCTCACTTGCCTTTTTTAGCTCAAGGCTAAGCCAAGATAACGGTCCCACAGATATATCTGCCTAGGTTGGCTTCAAATTGTGATCCTCAGATCTTAGCCTCCAGCTAAAATTGCAGATGTAAGCCACCAGTGACTGACTCCTCCAAGGTTATATCTGAAAAATATCCCAGTAGCACCATGACAATTTGATTTTTCAAGGACCCCCAGCTATTCTAAACCACACTGACATATTAACTTGACAGTTTAACAGGATAATCATACATTAATGGTAAACATATTTCTTCGTACCTGTTTCTGTAGAATGGGTCTCTTTTTAAATTTCAAGAGGATAAGTATATGATTTGAGACAGAATGGCCCCAAAGGCTCATGTGTAGAAGTCTTGGTTGGCAGCTGAGAGAGTTTGGGGAAAGTAATTGGAACACAAGTGCTCCATCTTAATCAGTAGATTCACCTTTGAGTGATTAATAATTTGTGGAATACTGGCATTATCAGGAGGTGACAGAAATGGGAGTTGAAGCCTAGTAGGCTGCTGGTAGGGGCGGGGGTGGGTGTCTTGAAAGGGTGTAGCTTGCCCCTGGTCCCTTCCTTTCTGGAACTCTATTTCCTGTCCACCATGAGGTGGGCAGCTTTGCTCTACCATACCATTATGTTCTTCTGTCTCATTATGGCCCAGAAACAATGGAACCAAGTAACCATGGGCTAAAACCTCTGAATCTGTTGACAAATAAATCTTCCCTCTTTTTAAATTGTTTACTTTCAGGTATTTTATCACATCAACAAACACTAGCACAGTATGTAAACTGAAGAGAAAATTGTAAATTTGTTCATGAAAGCAATTTGACAGACTAACTCATAGCCTTCTCTGTGACATACTTCCTGAAATTGATTTCTAGAATAATAGATCATAGCTTTTTTCCCCCTTCTACTCTGGTGATTCCATCTTTGTTGCCTTTGCTGTTTTTTCTTCTTTCTTCCTAACCTTTCCATGGGAGAAGGTCTCCAGTCTCAGTCCTTGACGCCTTTCCTTCCTCACTAGTGGAGATACCACTTAGTCTCACACTTTAAATATCATTGGGATACTGATGACTTTTAGATTTACATCTCTAGACATTTCTCCTAAAGTCCAAACTTGAATACATTCTCAGCTCTCTACCAGACTCCTCCACCCTCATGTCTGCTGTTCTATCAAATTCAATCAATCTAATTGTCCATCTTCCCCATCATAACTGTGGCAAATTCATCTGTTCTCTCAGTTGCTAGGGCAACAATCCTTGGCATTATCATCACTTGCTTTCATATCCTACAACCTGTCCACATGAAAACGGTGAAGATTCTTCCTTGAAATAAGTCAGAATCCATCTCTTACCACTGGGAGCTACACAGTTAACAGTCCACTTGAGTCACTGGCATCTCCTCACTGGCTCATTGAGGTTGTCTCATAGCTGCCCTCTGCAGCCAGATGGATCCTTTTTTAAAATAAATCAGATCATGCCTAGTCTGTGTTCAGGGCCCTTCAGAACTTCCCATGTTTGCACTGTGGCCTGTAAGGTTTACATTATCTGGTTCCCATGGATTCCTCTGATAGTAAAAGACACTGAAGTTGAGAATTCAAGTAAATTTCCCCAAGGCTCCCAGCTGGAATATGGAGCAAGCACATCTAGTTAGCTCTAGAATTCACAGCCTTTAGCTCTTAAATCTAGGGAAATGTGTACAGTTAGGGATTGAGAATAATGAAGACAGCTAGGTGCCGGTGGATCACGCCTATAATTATGCCTTCTCAAGAGGCCAAGATCTGAGGACTGTGGTTTGAAGCCAGCCCAGGCAGGAAATACCCAGGCCCTGAATTCAGTACTGGTGTTATAAAAAAATCTTTTAAAAGAATAATACTATTTGAGCTCTCCATAGATTCTATTATACTTTAGTTAATTCACTTGTAACTGCTTACATACCACCCAGTGTGTTTACTTAACAGATTTATAGGCACATTCTGGCTACTACAAATGAGGGAAAACATGCAACTGTTGTTTTTCTGGACCTGGCTTACTTCACTTAATATACCAGGAAATGGGTACTTGCAAGAGTGGGGGTGGGCCCAAGGGGAGAAGTGTAGACGAATGATTAGGGGAGGTGGGGAAAATACAGTCAAGAATTCATTATATATACCAGGGAAATTGGAAAAATAAGGGAAGGGGTGGGTTGAAAAGGGGTGAAAATGTTGAAGGGATGTCACAGATAAAGATGTATTGTATATAAACTGCTTTATTAAATGGCAAAATATTGGAGTATATCCTACAAAAATTAAAGTGAGGGAAAGGGGGGTTGGGAGGGGTAGAACTGTAGAAAGGAGTGACATTGATCGAGATGCACTGTATTCATAAACTGCTTTGTTGAATGGCAACTCTAGCTTACAACTACTTAAAGATAATAAAAATGTTTTTAAAAAATTATGAAGACATGGGGCTGGGAAGGTGGCTTAGTGGTAGAGCGCTTGCCTTGCATGCCTGAGGCCCTGGGTTCGATTCCTCAGCACCACGTAAGAAAAAAGAAAAAAGCCAGAAGTGGCGCTGTGGCTCAAGTGGTAGGGCGCTAGCCTTGAGCTGAAGAGCTGAGGGACAGCGCCCAGGCCCAGAGTTCAGGCTCCATGACCGGACCCCCCCCTCCAAAAAAATTATGAAGGCATGTAATTCATAATTTACCATCAGCCCTGCTCTTTTCAGAGAGTCATTCCTTTTCTTTGTTTCTTTTTTATGAACATTACTGAGTTTTGAATCCAGCATTTCGTACTTCCTAAATGAGTGCTCTCACTACCGATCCACACATCCAGCCCTGAGTTTTGTTGGTTACTTTTGAGCTAGAAGCAGCTTTCCATTGAGAAGGAGTCCCATGAACATTTTTCTGCCTGGGCTGGTCTTGAACTTCAGTCCTAACAATATCTTCCAAGTAAGGATTATAGGTATGTCCAGTGGTACCTTGACGTTTTTGTTATAATTTCAGCACATATTTCTCTGTCTGGTAGTTTTTGTCCCTTGGTCCAGGGGATGTTCGGTGGTTTCCCAGGTCCATTCTTCAGGACTGGGCACTCACATGGCCTTTTGTGACACATAACTGGTATTTCCCCTCCCCTGCAGGGGGGTGGCCTGTGCTTGTTTATTAGGGGGTTGCATTTTAATACATCTCCTCTAGAATGACTAGATAGTATCTGGTCTCTTGTGTTGAAGGCCTTTGGGTAGCCAGGCGCTGGCCCATGGTGGCCCCACTGGGAGACATTGACTTCTCTCTCCCAAGGTAGTTGCTGGGGATGCAGAACATTTGTTGCTGAAAGAGGCTGCTCTCAGGTTTGACTGGATCATGTGGGTGTGAGTATCCATTTGTCAACCAATGAGAGGCCTATTCTGAATACAAAGCTCCTTTGTCTTCTTCATCCTTGGAACTGAAGTAGCTTTTTTTTTTTTTTTTTTGCCAGTCCTGAGGTTTGAACACAGGACCTGGGCACTGTCCCTAGACTTCTTTTTCTCTAGCACTGTACCACAGCACCACAGCACCATTTCCAGCCTTTTCTGGTTATGTGGTACTGAGGAATCCAACCTAGGGCCTCATGAATGCTAGGCAAGCACTCCACCACTGAGCCACATTCCCAGCCTGAAGTAGCTTTTTATGCTCTGTAATATGTTGTGACAAATGTAGCAGCTCAGAAGAACATGTATTTATTCCCTTGAGATACCTGTAGTTTATCTGGCTTCGCTGTTCAGGATCCCAACAGGCTGTAGTGTTGGTGTTGGCTGGGGCTGTGGTCTCATCAGAAATTCAGCTGGGTAAAAGTTACCTCCGAACTCCCTCAGGTGTTGGCAGAACTTATCTCTTGCACTCAGAGGACTGCTCTCTTCCAGCTGTTGGTCAGGGGCTGTCCACATTTCTTTGCCATAGGACACTCAATGTCATGACAGTGTCCTTCAAGCCAGTGAGGGATCTCTAGCTCCAGCCTGCAGGATAGAGTCTTTTAGAGCCTAATACAATTACAGGATGTTCCTACTATCTTGGCTATATTTACTGAGTTCAAGTGAGCCACAGGTCTTGCCCCAAAACCTGTGGAGGCTGGGGAGTCAACTCTTAAAGGCTTTTCCACTGTTCCTGTATTTCCTCAATTCACCGTGGGTTTAAGATCCAAGAAACAGTAGGCAAAGGTAATTTTCTTCACGGTTCATCTTGAAAAGTCCTAATGCCTTTTCTTGTCAGTCCTTTGTCTTCCTTTCGTTCAGATGTAGCTGAGTTAATTATTGGGTGAAGTGAACCAGAGCTGCCATTCTTGTTACAGAATTTCTTGTTCCAGAACCAAAAGGGTACTTACTAGATTCTGTGCTAATTCTTTATGATTCCTTTTGAGTGTGAGCTGTGGATTGTTTATAGACTCCACTTCACTCATCTTAGGAGTGTTTCATTGAGTCGCTAGTGTTCATTTGTCTTAAATAATTACAGTTTTTCCAGTCTGAATCACTTAAAACTGCATTGGCTATTTATAAGTAACCTTGGATAGCCTGATATTAGTTTCCACGTGATAGAGAGCTGGGATTTTGTGTGTGTGTGTGTGTGTGTACCAGGGTTTGAACTCAGGGCCTCAGACTTGTTCTGCTTGCTTGTTTATCTGACGCTCTACCATTTGAGCCATGCCTCCAGCCAAGAATTTTACTGGTTAACTGGAGATGGACTCTCCTGGACTTTTCTGCTGGAAATGGCAACCAGCACCTGGGGTAGGATTTTACATTTTAGAAACTCCATTCCCTTACCCCTTTCATTGCTTTTTAAGACCCCTGTAATACCTATGACAGTATGTCTTATCAGGTCTTCTCTTTTGAAAGTCTGGATCTTCTGTTGTTTTTATGGGGAGGACTGAGAATATGAATCTCATCTCTGACCAAGTGTTAAGATAGTGGCTGAGGTACAGAGTTTGTTTTATTCTGTTAAGATTCATTTAATCCAGGTTGACTGGCTTGAAATCAATTTATTCTTTTGCATTTCAAACATATGTGCCTCATTACGCTACCCCAGAAAGGATATGTAAAAGGGAAAAAGAAAATTAAAATAAGCTATTGAAGTTTGCTTACCGAACCACAGTGTCACACCTGGGAAAACCAAATCCTCTTTAATTTTTTTTTCACTTTCAAATTTCATGTAAATCTTACCCAGCTGGTTAATGATATCATAAATTGCTTTTAACGCTACATAAGAATCATAGAAATTCATTTTTAAAGTATTATGACAAATATGCGTTTAGAAACCAGGGTAAGATGACGTGTGTATCTCGGGGTATGGTATGAAATCCACTTGCAAGATGGCCTGGCCTGGTCAGGGCCCCCTTTGTGAGTTCATAAGGGGCCAGGAGTTTCCCCACATACCTCGGCCCTTCATGGAAGGGCTGTGTGTGAGGAGTGAGCCTGTACTTTAATGTCTGCTCCTCACAAGTAGCCACACTTAAGCACATTCCCTTGATTTCTACTTGGGTCTTATTCCCTAGGCCAGGTTGGGCCAAGGAATCCCCTTCAATTCCCAACATCACGTGGCCTCTAGAAGTTCCCCAGTCCTACCTTAACGTCACACAGAGAAAGCGACAAAAGAATTTTTACACTTTAGAATGTAAAGGGATGATGTGATGGGTGGTTTTTCCCTTTGGGGATTGCCATATCACAAGCATGTCTGGACAGAGGGAACTTGGGGAGCAGCCCACTGCTGCAGGTGGCCGGGCTGGGCAGGGCCTTCCTTCAACCTGTCACCTTTCGTTCCAGCCTCTTTCCCCAGAACTTCTGCTTTCAGTTGCTCTGAGCTTCTGTGAAACTTCTTTAATTTGGATCTATCGTGCCAGATGGCAAGATCTTTAAAAAGGGACGAGTCGTTTTAAAGTCTTTGAAAAAATGAATCTTTGAATTGTGATAGATGAATATATTCTATTCATTAAATAGTGAATAAAATTGGAGAGTACAACTAAAGTCAGTCATAATCATTCTCCATACCAGCCCTGGTTTCCTCAGGCCCTCCCTATTCCCAGACATAACTGTTGTTAACGGCTTGTGTGTGTGAGAGTGTGTGTGTGTGTGTGTGTGTGTGTGTGTGAGAGAGAGAGAGAGAGAGAGAGAGAGAGAGAGAGAGAGAGAGAGAGACAGTATGCTGCTAGTTCTTTGCCTGTGTCTGTCAATGGAAAATATGTTACTGAAGTGAGTGTTGTATATGTGTGTTCTGTGTGAGCCATATTGTCCTAAGCCTATAATTCTATAATGATGTATTTTACATGAAGATCAGATGTCTTGGAAACTCTTCTCCCGTCTCCCTTCCCTTCTATCCTTCCCCGTTTCTCCTCTTTTCTCTCCTCTTTTCTCTCCCTCTCTCCCTCTCACTTCTGCCTTCCCTTCTTTCCACCTTCCTTCCCTTCCACTTCTTCTACCCCATCTCCTGTTTCTTCCTTCTCCCTCTCCCCTTCACCTCCTCCCCTTAATAGGATCTTTGTATGTAGTCCAGTCTGGCCTCAAACTCTCAATCCTCCTGCCTCAGCCTCGAGAGTACTGAGATTACAGGCATGTGCCATCATATTCAGCCTTCTTAGAGGTCATTTGATGACCTCTTCGCATTCTCTCTCATAAATGATTTTTCAGCAGTGTTGCTTTTAACATCTACTTTCAGAACAGATTTTGGGGTTTTGTCTAATATCCAGTGATTCCTTTTTTAAGAAAATTGTGGACAATTTCAATCCTTGTGTGTTTTCTCTCTTCAGATCTCAGAAAACTGATCTTCACAATGAAGACTACATCTTGGAATTAGATTGCTGTTCCTCCTTAGACCACCAAAAACTCATCCCAGACTTCGTTAAGAAGGTGAGCATTGAGATTAGGACCTAGTGAGACAGGTCGGCAGAGCGTGTGCTCAAGTGGACATAGGTGAGTGAGTGGGTTTGGGTGTCAGCTACACATCCAGGTGCTTCGGATGGAGGGTAGAAGGTAGAGTGGAGCTGTGACAGCTGTGGCAAGGGCCTCTTCCCACATGTCATTCAGGCTGGAGCTGACTCTGGAGCAAGGTTGTCTTTCCCTCTTCCTCTCAGGCTGGAGGGCCTCTCCCGTCTTGTGGCGCCGGCATGGTATTACCAGCTAACGGGCCTGCAGGCCAACTGGTGGGGCTCTGCCCCTCGCTCAAGGTGGTCTGACTTTCCCCACCAGATGCCACCTTCTCCTGGAGCCTCCTTCCTTTCCTATCATGGGGATGTGCCAGAGTCACATGCTTCTGGCATGTAAATGTACCAGGAAACAGTGACTAGTGGAGGGAAATTCATATCTCCCAGACATGTGTCTGGTTCTGAGATTCATGTCATACCACATGTGTCTTGGTGCTACATTGTGGGGTTTATTTGAGTTTCAGTATGATGTTTCAGTGGTCTGAGGCTGACTTCTGTTTTCATCTGATCTTGTGCTCCCTCAGTCTTTCAGCATACTGCTCTGTGTCACTTGTTGGCGATGGGATCTGAGACAGCGTCACTAGAGTCACAAGGTGGTTTCCAGAGGCCACTAACCCACTGATGTGGTCTCTTGATGCAGCATGAGACGTAGGAGGCTGCTGTAACATAATGGGACTTGGGGTTAACAATAGGCTTTTCTTTTTGGTGCCAGTACTGGGGCTTGAACTCAGGACTTAACACCTTTGCTTGACTTTTTCTGCTCAGGGCTGGTGCTCTTATCACTTGAGCCATATTTCCACTTCTGTCTTTTTACTGGTTAATTGGATATGAGTCTTTCATATTTGTTTGCCCAGGCTTGCTTCAAACCTTGATCCTCAGATCTCAGCATCCCACAATATACTTTAAAAAAAACTAATATAAGACCATTCTGAAATAAAGATAACAATCATAGTGAACTGAGTACATCAGCCAATAACTGGTCTTTCTTTTCAGGCTCTATTTGCAACATGAGTGTATGGGATCTAGTTTTTTGGGACTGGACATGCAGTAGGTCTGTTTATACCACCAACCTCACAGACACAGGGGTCACACTCTGCACTGTGAAATTGTGACAGCTACAATGTCGTAGGTGATAGGAATCATTCAGCTCCATTGTCTTTTTACAGTCTCTGTAGGGGACAAACAGTCTGTCATAGGTAGAGCCTGGCTATAATGCTCAATCCCCTTACCCCATACAGGTGGCTGTGGTGCACTTGAGATCTAAACATCCAACTAGTAAGTTGGATGGTAAATCTCATTGGCTGTCAATGTTGGGGTCAATAATAGCACTAGGTGCTGGGATATAGGGAACAAGCCAGCCTCAGTTCTTTCTTCATGTTGTCACAAATGGCAGGCAGTCTTTGAAGATAAACATTGCTAGCTGGGAAACAGCTGGAAGGATGTGTGAATGGTCCCTCAGGAGGATGCTTGAGTGGATCTTGGAGGGGTGAGGGGGCGTGGTGCTGACACAGCCACACTGGGCCAGCTTGGGGATCCTCTACATAGAGGGAGCAGCATGTGTGAGGATCTGAGGTGGGAGGGGTTGTCTAGGGTTGAAACCAGGTTTTTAGATCCAGTCCCAGTATCCGGGGGTCCTGTTAGACCTGGCCAGTTGCCTCCATATGCCAAATAGACATGTTGAAGGGCAGAGAAAGGAGATTCATTATATGGGAAGCCAGCACTTCAGTATAGCTTCAGCCATTTTCAGAAGTACAGATACTGTCTTTAGGTTAGATAGGGAGAATTGAGGGCAGGGAACGAGAAAGGTATGTAATTAAAATAGTCCCAAGTCACAGCTATGGCTTGGTTGGTGATTAGCTCAGTCTTTGTCCCAGAAGGAATTTCAGACAAATTATTACTTTATTACTGGAATGGAACAGGAACAAGGTAGTCTCCTGAAGTTTTCATTATTTATTTTCTGTAATAGGAAGAAGATATTGCTTGTATGAGGGCAGTTTGTTTTCCACACAAGCTTGCTTCTTGTGAATTTGGTCTTTCTTGGTGTCCATGGTGGTCACATAGTTAACTGTACCTCAGATCGAAGGCCACAGATAAAAAGGTTGGGGACTTTTAGCTAATTCACAAGACCCAGCAAAAGCATTTTCCTCTTACAGAATCATAAAGTCTTTCTTACAGAATCATAAGAGGAGTCACCACAGAGAGAGAGAGGTAGTAAAGGCCAGAGAGACTCAGGACTCAGATGTCAGTGCAGTGGGAGAAACTTTGCAGAAGAGTGAAATAATAGATTGTCAGGTAAAGGGGTATTCGTTTGTTGGCCCCTTCTTCCTGTATTTACTTATTAGTATTTGGGCCCTGAGACATCCAACCTATCCTAGATGGAAGGAACCAAGATCGCAGAGCAAGAAGATCTCACTGATCAACATTTATGGCAGTTCTGATAGAAGATTGTGCAAATTCTGTCTACTCTGACAGAATGGATTACTTCGAAGGGAGGAGAGGTGGGTATTTTGTTTATACCTACCTCCTTTAGATGTCTGTAGATGAAGGGCCATGTTCTTTGGATTACTGCAAATGCATAACCAGTTTGGGTGGGGTCATCCTAGGGGGAGCATGTAGCTGCTGCTAGGGGCAGATAATGCTGGAAATGCCTTGCACTTAAGTCAGCTGCTTGGAATGGCTGAGGAGTAGGTGGGGGAGACACAGGAAAGACACTCTGTATACTCTGTCCATTATGCTCCTTGTAGGATACATGGGATGGGAGCTTTGGTGTCAACAAAAATCAGATCACTGTATGACTGACATGTTGCTTGTGGCCATATTGAGTGGTTAGGAGGAACTAGGCAGGTTGGTGGGATGCTTGGCTGCTGCGTTCTATAATACTGAGGTGGAAATGGATCTCTGACCCACAGCAGGAAACTTCCACTTACAAGGTTCCTAGAAGACATTAGTCAGGTTTGTTTTACTTCTCTCTTCTCCCAGCATGTTTTCCTCCTACTCCTGTTGTGTGTGTGTGCACATACATGCTTGTGTGTGTATATGTGTATTTGTGCAATAATTTGGTTATATAGCTGTATCTGTATTAGAGTTCTGTGTTCTGAATATGATGTGTTTTAAAGTCCACCGTAGCTAGACTTTAGTGGCTCATGTCTGTAATTCTAGCTACTTAGGAGGCTGAGATCTGAGGATGGAAATTGAAAGCCAGCCAAGATAGGAAAGCCTGTGAATCTCTTTATCTCCAATTGACTACTAAAAAGCTGGAAGCAGAGTACTAGCCTGGAGCAAAAAAAGTTTAAGGATAGCGCCCAGGCTTGGAGTTCAGGCTCTAGTTTCAGCTGCCCTCTCTCCACCCCCCCCCAAAAAAACAGAGAAATAAAAGAAAGTTCGCTATATCATCCTGCTCCTACTGTAGTAACCTTGATTTCACATTAAAAAAACAATTGGATCTAAAAAATAAAAACAAAATTACTGGGTCCAGACAGACTAAATTGCATATAGACTGGTTGCTGGGGCGACCTGAAATTTCTGCTCTGGAGTTTGCCTGCAGGTGTGTACCCCAGTCTCTCACCTCTAAACTGGGGGCTCATGGTCCTTGAGGTCACACCACTCAGCACCTCACATGCATCCTTCCTCCCCGTGCATGAAGGCAGGCATGGATAGCTTCAACATTTATGGCTGCTGCTGCTGCTTGCTGTGGATCTAGTTTCTAGCCCAGTGGCCATGACAACCAGAGAACGGGGACAAAATAATAGGATGAGGTCTCTTCCTCTGCTCATCTGTTCAATTGTTGGACTCTCAAAGAAATGCCACTTCTGGGTTTCAAGAACAGAGGAAACCCAGATGCCCTTCTCCTGTTTCTGAAGGTGGCAGAAATTTTCCTGGGTATAAATGTGTCTTCGGTCAGTACCCAGGTAGAAGACCACAGGGAAGAGATGGATTAAAATCCATTTGTGCATTGTCAATATTTAGTGACTAGCTTAGCTCCTCTGTGTGTGTGTGTGTGTGTGTGTGTGTGTGTGTGTGTGTGTGGTGTGACACTTGTTAATTGCTGTTCGTTTAGGCCAAGATGAAGCTGTGTCACTGGCTGCTACAGCTTGTCGCCATTACTTTTTATATAGGCCATTATTTAGTCTGAAATAATGGCTCCTGTTCCAATGACAAGTAGATTTGTCTTGGGACAAGATGGTAATTAGCTCGTTTGGTCATTGTTCCATCATGCCCGATATGCTCATTCTCTTCTCCATATATGAGAATTGCATTCAAAACGAATAGATTATTCTCTTTCTAAGTAAAATGTCCTGGTATATTGTTTTGCCACTAAATGTTTGAAACGTGCAGAACCTTTGGCTCGAGAACAGTAATAGAAGGAGGGAGAGAGTTCATGATTTCCCACAATTAGGAAAAACAAAGTCATTTGTAATCTGTATCAAGTATAATTAACTGAAGATGCTGTTGTGATTTTGCATAGAGGGCGACCGGCTTCTGGATCTTTCCATGTGGTTTTAGGAGTTCTCTGAGTAAGTCCCCTTGCTAGGCTCTGCTCTCCTCTCATTCCCTGCCGTGCTTAGCCAGCCTGTCTTTACTAAATTCCTTTTGATGGATCACACAACAGTTGATATGCAGAATTATGGGCAGATTTTGGAGAGAGTGTATTTTCTGAGTCCTAGAGCCAAGTGCTCGGGACTGTGAGAGAGACAGGGTCCTTAAAATTCCTTAAGGACTCTGACTTGACAGTTGTCCCAGAGGTAGATGCAGAGCCTGCCTGTGTGGCCTATGGTGGCATTTCCTGTCTTAATTCCCAGGGGATTGTAAAGAAAGAAGAGGAGGTCAGAATGAAGAGCCTGCAGCAGCTCATTCAGAAGAATGTCCAAATTATTATCTGCATTTGTGAGTCTGGCACATTCTCTGTCTTGACAGTGATTCTTTTCAAGAGTCCAAGCAAGTAGGGAAGCTGTGGCCTCTCTTTAGAGAAGGTCCAGGAGCTCAGAAGAGTGAGGGCCTGGCCTGAGGTGGGGGGTGGGGGAGAGTAAGGTGCAAAGGGACTTGGGAGCAGTAGGGTCATTCTTTGGCCTCTTTGGGGAAGGTTCTAGAGAGCTGGGTTGTACAAAGAGGACTCTGCAGAGTGAGGGATTGATGCTGGAGAGGCCCAGGAGCCAGCTAGATGGTGCTGTTTCTGGTGGACAGGAGCATGAATGGAGGTCCAACACTAAGACCGTGCTATGTCCTCTTTGGCTCACATGTGGGATGGACAAAGGGAAAGGAGTGCTGTTCTCAGCAGGGAACTCGTGGAGTAGGGTGAAGCCAGACCATGAGAAGGTGGGTTTCTAGTGTATCAGACAGGTTTACCTTGGAAGATGCAGGGAGTTATTGCAACCCAGGGCAGGAGTGTCCCTCTCTCTCCCTCTCCTTCTCTCTCTTCCTCTCTCTATCTTCTCTCTCCTTCTCCCTCTCTTCCTCTCTTTCTCTCCCTCTCCCCTTCCCTCCTCTTTTCCTTTCCTTTGCTCTCTCATTTCTCTCCCTTGCTCTCTCTTCTCTTTCCCCCTTCTTCCCTTCCTTCCCTTCCACCTTTCTTCCCTCCCTCTCTATCCTTCCCTCTTTTCCCTCTCTCTCTAAAAGAGATACTGTTGGCTCATATTTATGTATTGATGTTTATTTTGACTTAAAATGGGACTCATACCTGATGACTCATGCTTGTAATCCTAGCTACTCAAGAGGCTAATATCTAGAGAATTGTAGTTTGAGGCCAGCCCAGACAGAAAAGTCTTTGAGACCCCCATCTCCATCTCTACAACATTAAATATGATTTTATTTCATGGGAAGAATCTTCGGTGTCAGGCAGATGCTATCTAAAGCACTTGGCATTTGCTATACCCTTAATCCCTATCACTCCTAGGAAGGCTTATTCTCCTGATAGTTCAGAAACTGTATCTTGCCTATGACCAATGTGACCTACTCATAAACTTGATGCACTTAATGCTGAGGCTTCCGAGTGAGGACAATGGCAGAGGGTCTTCCTGCTCTGTCCAGTGGAGAGAAACCATGGTCAGAAACTTGGTAGTCTGGATTTAGCAAAATACATACCCTTCACACTTCCAAATGGCACTGCCTTTAGCTAAGGAAACAGCAGGTGAATTTTCAGATCTCAGATCTCCTTTTACTGAAGCAGTATTACTGGGATTGTAGAACTCTGCCTGGGGTGCATAAATGACTCATGATTTACTTCCTGGTTGATTATTGAGTATTCAGAGCCTCATTTCTACAAGTACAGTGCAGAGTCTAATTTTAATTAGTGTTAACACGTCAATTCAGAGTGGAGAGAAAATCATGTTAAAAAGGCTTTCCTGCACTTGCTGCCCTCCATCTATCCCCAAATCAAGAGATGTGACAGTTTTGAAAAGCAAAAGTGGTAAGAGCCAGGCTCCAGTGGCTCATCCCTATAATCTTAGCTACTTAGGAGGCTGAGATCCGAGGATTGCAGTATAAAACCAGCCTGGACAGGAAAGTCTGTGAGATTCTTACCTCCAGCTAACCAGCATAAACAAAAGGCTGAAAGAGGATCTGTGGCTCAAGTAGTAGAGCACCATCCTTGGGTGAAAAAGTTAAAGGACAGGTCCTGTGTTTAAGCCCCATTGTACTGATATACAAGCCCAGACAGCCAGACACAGACACACACACACACACACACACATACACACACACAGAGTGATAAGAGTTCAGAGGGGGCAAAAATTGAGGAAATCTTAGAGCTGAGGGTGTTACTGGAGTAGAGGAAAAGTGAGCTAGAAGCTTACTGGGGTGGGGTGGACAGAGGTCCCTGCTCCATTTGCACAACTCAGTAAATGTTTATCAAGTCAGTGGAGAGCTATGAGAAGAAATGTGAAGGAAGAATCACATTGCCTACTCTGTCAGAGAAGGGAAGAGAGGACCCAGAGCTAACACTGATGACACAGGCCTGGGGGAGTTCATTCCTAAGGACAGCATGAGGAGCCTTGTGGGGGCGGGGTGGGGCAGGGGAGGCGGGCACAGAGGGCACAAAATTAGTGACAGATCTGTTAGGGGGCCAGGGATACCCTTGAAGGAACATTCTAGAAGGCAGTTATTGTTGGCCTGGAACTGACACTGGGTGCCCTGTGCTCATCTCCAGGTAGTAGCTCATGGTTGCCTGCTTGAAATACAGACCTAGCGTTGCAAATCTGTTGGGCTGGTTAGTTGCCTCTGCTGTGTTTCCAAGAAGCTGACTATGTTTTTATCTTCTCCTTGTGAAAACTTGGCTTTCATTGTGAGTAGGTCTAGATTTCTCAAAATGTGGGGTGCTGGAACTTTCTTCCAGTTCATTATGAAGTGCTGATACTCTTGTAAAGGTCAGAGGAAACAAGGAAACAGGTAGAAGGAAATTTCATTTGTTTTAAATAGGAGAAATGACTGATTTTTTTCGTTTGGGTTTTGGTGATTAAACTCAAGGCCTGGTGTGTACTAGGTAAGAGCACTCTCCCACTTGATCCACACCTGCAGCCCTTTTTGCTTTAGCTATTTTTTGAATAATGGCTTTCGTTTGTGCAGAGGACTAGACTCAGATTCTGGTCTTCCTACCTACGTCTTCTGAGTAGCTGGGTTTAGAGGCTCTGCTGTTGTACACAACTGACTTGTTGAGACTGGACTTTGCTAACTCAGATTGGACTAGCCAATCTGAGTGTTTTTAAAAGCTGAAAGATGTCAGTAGGGAGGGAAGTTTCTGAAATTGAGAGGTAATAAAAGATAAAGGTGGGCACCATAGAGGGGTGGGGTATCTTGTGTTCAGGAATAGGGCACCCCTTCCTTAGAAGCCAAGGAAGGCAGTAAGAAGGTTCCAAGTTTGGATTTCACAGAAGGGTTGAAATGTGGCTTAGAAGCCCATGTTCTTCCAAAGTTTCTCTACTGTTCTGGCCTCCCTTGGTCCTCTGATCTCCTGCTATTTTGATTGGCCCAGGATCCTCCTCTTCTGTCCAGAGAAGTCAGCCAAAGTCATTTTGAGCCCAAGGGAGGAAGCAGTTCATAGACTGGTCAAGATGACTCCCCAGAAAAGAGGATACATTCTTGTGCCTTATTTTCTCCCCTGTTCAGGAATCCATAATGGATACTGGGGTTTAGGGTTCCATCTTGTTTCTTTGGACAGCTTTTCTAGGGCCTGCCATGTTGCATGCCAGGGAATACTTGAGTGAGCTAGTACTGTCCTGCCCTAGTCACAGGACACCTGCAGTCTAGCTGAGGACAGGATGTAGGACAGACGGTCACATGGCAGGTGTGTAATCAAGTAGGTAAGTGCCTGGAGTGGCAAGGGGCTCCCCCCCCACCAGGTTTAAGTGGGAGCTGAGAGTGGTCCCTGAGGGTATGAGGTGGAGGGGTGGGAATAGTTTGCACAAAGGCCATGGGGTGGGAGAGAGAGAGAGAGCATGATTAGGCCATAGAATGAAGCTAGAGAGTTTGCTAGGCTAAGGATATAGGTCTTTATCCAAGTGATGGGAAGGAAACCATTGAAGGATTTGAGGAGGAGCAGAGGATTCTGGGTACATTGCAGAAGGATGAGAATGGCTGTGGTGGTAACCAGAGTGGGGCCTTAGGATGCAGTCATCACACTCCCCTGCTGGGGCAGCTCTTTGTGGAGATTATGGCTTAGTTTAGGTGGTAGCATTGTGGCGGAGGTATGGAGAGCAGGTTGGATTTAAAACATGTTAAGCTAGGCATTGGTGGCTCCTGCCTATAATCCTAGCTACTCAGGAGGCTGAGAAATTAGGTTTGAAATTTGAAGCCAATGCTGGCAGACAAATTAGAGACTCTAATTAAGCAACAGAAAGCTAGAAGTGGAGGTGTGGCTTTAGTGGTAGAGTGCCAGCCCTGGCTCTGAATTCACTCTCCAGTACTGCCCCCTCTTCCCCCACAAAAACCATAATGAATCAGGCTGCCCTCTAGGTTTGGGATCACATGGTGTGGTAGAGACAGAGAGGCAATCAAGACTGTTTGGTTCATGCAGCTGGTTGTATTGGCCCTTTGCTGAGTTTAGGGTAAGTGTAAATCAACCAAGGCTCATACTTGGCTGCAGAAAGTGACTGAAGGATAGTCAAGGAAACTGGACCATGGATGAAATCTCCCAGGAAGCCGTGGGGGAAGGTAGAAAAGAGGAGAGCTGAGTCTGAGGAAGTCCACTGGGCAGAGGAAGCTGACAGGAAGTGGGTGACTAGCGAGGTGCGGGTGGGAGGAAGTGTGGGTGCTGGAGGGTAGAGAAGGCAGCTGATCAACAGAGAGTTGTCCATGCTGCATGCCCAAGGACAAAAAGAAAGTCAGGTGTTCAGGAGTGGCCCTGGAGTCACAGGGACCTCCAAAGAAGCCGTTTTAGTGGCTTGTCCCTTCCTATCCCGTGTTGTTGTCACTGTTGTTATTGTTTTTGCAAGACTTGTTGCAAGACTTGTCTTTGGATTGTAGTGAGAAGTCATTGCCCTCACTCCTCAGAACTCAGGGGTGGCCCTGTATCATTCCCATGACAGGTCTGAAGTGTGATCTTTTCTTTTTAATTTAAAATATTCTTTCTGTCAGATGCTGATGGGTCAGGCCTGTAATCCTAGCTGTTCAGGAGGTTGGGCTCTGAGGACTGAGGTTTGAAGTCAGCCTGGGCAGGAAAGCCCATGGCACTCTTATTTCCATTTAACTCCTAAAAAGTTGAAAGTGGAGGTATGTCTCAAGTGGTAAATCATCAGCCTTGAGTGAAAAGGCCAAGTAAGATCTCAAGGTGCTGAGTTCAAGTCCCAGTACAGGCAAACACACAAAGATATTCTTTCTTTCCATTTGTTCAGTGATCTTCATTGTTTTCAATGTAATTTTTTATTAAGCAAACTGAATTTTAATATGTGGCCAGGGAATTAGAACTGAATCAGGTTAAGCCTTGCCATTTTATGTCATTTTTTTCATATTCACAGCACATACCACATGAAGTAATAATTAAAGAACTTCTAGTTAAGTCAGAAGAAGGAATAAGTTGAGGCCCCTGTGAATGGTGTGGAGACAGGCATGGAACAAAGGTCTGTGGCCTGTGGGCAGCCTGTGGCTCCGTTGTGGTATCTTCTGAGAAGTGCCTACATCTCGGGAAACAGAAACGGCTCCCAGTCCCATGGAGCAGGTCATGACTTGAGGGGATGCGGCAGATACCAAGGGCAGTGGCCCCTCTGTGCCCGTGTGGCCTGGCTCCTTCACTGTCCCCTCAGTGTGACTTTCCACACTCCTGGAAATATATTTTCTATCCCCACTAGTCAGTGGGAACTTGGCACTGAGACTCACACAGCTTTGCTGGAGGCCTGGCCTTTGGGCTGGTTGTAGAGCAGCCTGAGAGCTCTGGAAGGTGACAGTTGGATGGCAGCTTTCCTGTGCCATGGCCATTGACAACTGGATGTTACCCCTGGGACCTATTGAGATGGGTTCCAGAGAAGGCTGGCAGTGCACAAGCTTGGGTATCCACCAGGCTCTGACCCATTTGCCTTTGAGTCCTGCTTGAGCAGGCTGGAAGATTCCTTTGTTGCTCAGATGAAGCCAAAAGGCTTGAAAGTCTAGTTCCTCCTTCCCAGCCAGCAGCTCTTGCATGGATTCTCCCTGGAAGGTTCCTCATTTGAGAGATCCTGTGCCCTGTGTGCCTTGGAGGTATGGGCATCAGAAGGCCTTCAGGAAGTTCCTCTGAGGAGAAACCCACACACATCAAATCAGCACTCCTTGAACTTAAGAGAATTTCCCCTTTCTTTTCTTTGGTATGTCATGGGATAGTCTTTAGAAACTAATGAGTAATCCATTTGACCATCTGCCAACCATGGAGTGAGACATTTCATATTTCAATTTATTAATTTTCAGCAGTGTTTTTCATATGTATATATTCATTTAAAATTTTATTTTTTATTTAAGGAGTTGTACAAAGGATTTTAATGCAACACGTCGGTGAATATGATGTGTCTTGATCAATATCATTCATCATTCTCCCCTCATCTCTCCCAATCCCACCCATGCCCTCCAATTGCCTGCTTTGATATATGTACATTGGCTATGATGACTGCATTTGCCTACCTTTCATTCATCTGCCCCCCTCATTTCATATTTTTAATTGTATTTATTTTATTGTGTGTATTCATATATGTATGTATGTATAGGTATGTATATGTATGTGTGTATATATTTAAGGTCTGCAACATATTTTGATATATGTAGTGCAGTAATTTCTATAGCATTTTGGTTGCTTTGGAGACCAGTGTAAGGGAAGAAGGATTTATTTTGGCTCATGGCTTCAGGTGGTTTGGTTGCTGGCTGTCTGGCTGCATGTGCTTGGTAGAACATTATACATAGAAGCATGTAGAACAGAAGAACATCACTCATGGTGGACAGGAAGCAAGAAAGGAGGGAAGAAGGGAGGGAGGGCCAAAGGAAAAAAAAGAAGGACCAAGGACAACATATCCCTACCTCTGGGGTGGGAAGGTGGCTCAGTGGTAGAGCGCTTGCCTTGCATGCATGAGGCCCTGGGTTCGATTCCTCAGCACCACATAACAGAAAAAAAAAGCCGGAAGTGGCGCTGTGGCTCAAGTGGTAGAGCACTAGCCTTGAGCTGAAGAGCTGAGGGACAGCGCCCAGGCCCATGACCGGACACCCCCCAAAAGCAAAAAAAAAAAAACTATGTCCCTACCTCCTAGATTCTACCTACTGAAGGCTCCAGAACCATTAGCTAGGAACCAACCATTGTAACAGCTGAGGCTATGGGGAAAATTTTGTATTAAAGCCATAAATCTCATTGAGAAAGTTAATTTGGGGACCGGGAAGGTGGCTCAGTGGTAGAATACTTGCCTTGCTTGCATAAGACCCTAGGTTCGATTCCTCAGCACCACATAAGCAGAAAAAGCTGGAAGTGGCACTGTGGCTCAAGTGGTAGAGTGCTAGCCTTGAGCTGAAGAGCTAGGCCCAGGCACCACGACCAACAACAACAGAAGAAGAAAGTTAATTTGGGGGACTGGGAATGGGCTTAGTGATAGAGTGTTTGCATGCATGTAACCCTGGGTTTGATTCCTCAGTATCACATAAACAGAAAAATCCAGAAGTGGCACTCTTGCTCAAGTGGTAGAGTGCTAGCCTTGAGCAAAAAAGCAGCTCAGGGTCAGTACTCAGGCCCTGACTTCAAGCCCCAGGATTGGCAAAAAAGAAAAAAAGAAAAGAAAGACAGAAAGAAAGAAAGAAGAGAAAAAGAGTAACTTTTCCTCATCTCGCAAAAGCAGAACAAATCTACCCTGTAAATTTGCAGGATACAATGTGTTATTATCACTGTAGCCCTCAAGTTGTACCTTGGATCTCTAGACTTGGGCACACTTTTACCTACAGTTCTCTACTTCCTCCCTCCTTCCCAGGCTGGGAGCCACCATTATATTCCAGTTCTATGTATTTGACTTTGGTTTTCAGGGCTACATGTACATGAGACCACACCGTGCTAGATTTATCTTTCTAGGGCTGGCTTATTTCATTTAACATAATGTCCTACAGGTTCCTCTGTGCTATTACAAGTGGTCTCCTCTTTTGAAGCTGAATTGTATTTCAACATAAGAGATCTATAGATATAGACACACTTATGCACACACGCAAACCTGGCAGGATTTCCTCTATTTTGAAAGTGAGTTACTAATCCTGGCTGCCTCCAGCTGTACCATAGAATCACCATAGAATGAACCAGTATTTCACTGGATTTTTTTTGGACTCACTGAAGCAAGTCTGATTGGCCCCCAATATTTTGTGTCTCTGTGTGTTCTCCTCTTCATCCAGCCCTCTAAGGTGGGGAGGTTTGGAGCAGGACAATTAACGGCCCCTCCTCTCTTTTGTCAGCCTGGAAAGATCTGTGCTTGGCAATGCTGTCACTTCTTGCTGCTTTCATAACAGAGTGCTTTGGATGCACAGTAGAAACTAGGTCAGTTGGATTGGCTGACAGCTGTGGAATCATAGATGGCAGTTGCTTTCTACCTGGATCATTCCCTGATAATTTGATCACCTCTTTCTCTCTAAAAAAAAATGTCCAAATTTCTTAGACATACCACTACCCACCCTCTTCTAATAAAACTTTTTCAACATGGAATGAGTTGCATGCTTTTATTTTTATTTTAGCTTGTGCTGATACTGGGGCTTGAACTTGGCCTGGGCACTGTTCCTTAGCTTTTTTGCTAGAGTTCTACCACTTGAGCCATAGATTCACTTCCAGCTTTTTATTTGGGGGGGGAGGCGGGGTGGTGATTAATTGGAGCTAAGAGTCTTATAGACCTTCTTGCCTAGGCTGGCTTTGAGTTGTGATTCTCAGATCTTAGCCTCCTAAGTAATAGGGTTAT
>NW_012267276.1:770013-815434 GCF_000151885.1 Dipodomys ordii | reverse complement strand
CTTGGCATTCTGACTTGGCTTTTTTACTCATGGCTGGTGCTCTACCATTTGAGTTATGCCTTCATTTCTGGATTCTGCTGATTAATTGGAGCTAAAAGTTTCTGGGATTTGTCTTTCTTACTCTGGCTTCAAGCCATGATCCTTAAATTGCAGCCTCCCAGGTATCCAAGATTACAGGTGCAAACTACTTCCATCTTCAACCTCACCCCATGCACTTAAAAGCTATCTTGAAGATTACCTATTGTGGTACCCAAGTGTTTTCTCTTGTAGCAATTACTGTAGGAATTACTTTGAACTTACATGAGATATATTTTTCCTCTTTTTGAAAAAACTGAAGTCCATTAGGTTACTTTATTAAACATTCCAAACTGACTTAAACATATTTTCCCCAATAAGTATTTAAGTGAAAGTCCATGTATGGTGATAGATTTTGTAAAAATATAAAAGATAAAATGCACCCCCTTGGTTCTAAGACACCACATCTTAAGTGGTACAGTAGCAGAGCTACCCCACTTACAGGCAATGTAGAATGGCTGTTCATGGACCTTATATTTGGACCTCCAACTCACTATGAATTGAATCATCCTGTAGAAGATATTCAGTCTAAGGGCGTGGCTGGGGTAGTTCTTGGCAATGCAGATATTTTCATGGTGCTTCTTTTCCCCAGATACCTGCCTGGGCAACTCTTCCATTTCCTTCACATTTTTCTTCAAGATTACCACCTTGTCCCTTCCCTCCTTCCTATGACTTGAACTCAGATCCTGGCATTGTCCTTTGGGTTGGCACTCTGCCAGTTGAGCCACAGCTCCACATCCAGCTTTTTGCTGGTTAACCTTAGATACAAGTCTCCTGGACTTTCCTGCCCCAACTAGCCTCAAACCATAATCCTTAGATCTCAGCCTCACAGGTAGCTAGGATTACAGGTAGGAGCCACTGACATCTGACATTTTTTCTCTTTCTTATTAGTTGTACAAAGTGACTTCAATGTGATCTTTCTTCCTCACTTTCTCTTCTCTTTCTCTCTTCTTTCTCTCTTTTTCTCCTTTTCTCTCTTTCTTTCTTCCTTTCTTTTGATTATGAGGCTTGAACTCTGGACATGAGTGTTGTCCCTGAGCTCTTCAGCTCAAGGTTAGTACTCTACCACTTGAGCCACAGTACCACATCTGGTTTTCTAGTGGTTAATTGGAGATAAGAGTTTCACAGACTTTCCTGCCTGGGCTGGCTTTGAACCATGATCCTCAGATCTCAGCCTCCTGAATAGCTAGGATTATAAGTGTGAGACACTGGCACTCGGCTTAATGAGAAACTTCCTTACATGCATATAATGTACTTTGATCATATTAACTCTCTCTTATTCCCTTCCCTTCTTTTAAAACAATTATCAATGGGTTTTATTCTATTTTCATGCATTTGCTAAATATTTTTTTATCATATCCACCCCCTCCCCACTTTTTCTGATTCCCCCACAACAGTTCCTGTTTTGTGCAATGTAGCCACCACACTCCAGAGTTGCCCATCCCCTTTAACTTGGACTTCTTGGCACTTCCTGAGATGCTTAACTATTTCTGCTTAGTTCTTGTGATTGTTGTTTCTTGTCTTTTTTCCCATGCCAAGAACAAAGCAAATTCTATGGTACTTGCTCAATGAATAGTTGTGAAAGAAAGAGCGAGAGGCCATGTGTTTTTGTGGCTTGTAGGACATGGTGCTGGGCAGGAACAGGGACTTTGAAGGTGCTTCTGGAAAGATACACAACAGAGCGGTTCGACATTCACACATTTTCTTTCTTCTATACCTCTCGTTGCCTTTTTATTCCCCCGCTGTTCTGAGTGGTTGAAACTTGAGCAAACTCTCTATGGAAGTGACTTGTGAGGATTAGATGTCACCTGTTTGACTTCCTATTTCCCAGCAGGCAGGGTAGCAAATCCAGAATTTTCCCTTGACACCAGGAAAAATATGATTTTATATATATATATATATATGTTTATGTTTATATATCTATATATGTAAACGTTGTATAGATGGATCATGTTTTGAGTGCTAATTATGCACTGTCAGGGAACACATGTGGGAACTGGTGGGTTTCTAGCCCGGGGCGAGGCTCCCACCCCACCTGTGTGTTCAGAGGTGCTGCACACCCCCTCCCCAAGCCTCCTGTCTGGAATCTAGCCCAGGCAGTGAGTGTGGGAGTGTAGACTAACTCCAGCCACGGTATGTGGAGGGTGGGTGTCTTGTGTGAGAACTCCAGCTGATCCTGGCAGCTCTCTTGGCTGCCTGCTGTGTCTTGCCTCAATGCCAGAAGCCTTCCCTCCGGCTGCCTGTGATTGTGGGCAATCTTTTCTGGAGGGTTCTTCACAGAGCCATGGTTGACAGGATACAGCAGTGGAAGGATTTTGCCTTTGCCCATGGAAGAATTCCCAGTCTGAGAGCCAGATCCCATTAAGAGGATCCAAGTTAGGAACTGGAGACAGAGAGCACTTGGGCACAAATTACGGACACTAACTTACCTTCTCCAGGAGAAACCAGAACTTTCTTCTAGTTTCAGGAAAGGAAGCTTGTCACCTAATAATTTAAGTAGTGCCTGGAAGTGTCTCTAATTTTGGTTTTGTATAAATGTGAAACTTTGTAATTCATGATAATCCCTAAGTTGCTAATAGCTCTGCCATTCCAGAAGCTGTGGTCAATTTTTTCCCCCAATGATTCCCTCAGTGTCAAAGCTGTATTTGATTAGTCAGGTTAAGACCTATGTCCTGGGTCTTGGTGTTGTATACCTTGGTCTGGAGAGAGCTTTACAGGCCTATCTTCATATTCTTTCTGCTCTTCACCCAGTCTGGCAGTGTTTGCTGACCTCTTGGTACCTGTTTTGTCTTCCTCAACTTAATAAGTATAATCAGAGCTCAGTAAAAAGGTTATCATCTTTACAAGATTTTTTAATTTCTTTCTCTTTGTTTAAGGTTAAAGATAGCATTGCCTTTTGACACTCTCAATAGAACAAATCTGTTGTGAGAAAAATCTTAACTTTAAGTGATTCATTTGTTGGATCACTTTTGACTTCTTCAGTGTTAGAAAATAGAAGCGATTATCATTATGGAGGGATCATAGTCTGGAGAAGAAACTCAATGTGTGTTAGACAAAAGCCCCCAAGTATTTTAATAACTAATTACTAGAGATTTAGCCAAAGAGAAAAGAAGGCAAGATTAGGGATTCCTAATTTGTTTCTTTCCATTCTGTATGTTCAGTCTGTTAGCAGAATGGCAGCATTCTTTTTTAATATATATTTTTATTGTAAAGATACTGTACGAAGGGGTTACAGTTACATGAGTAAGGTAATGAGTACATTTTTTATTGAGCATTGTTACGCCCTCCTCTGTTTTCCCCCTACGATCCCTTCCCTTCCCACCTCCCCAACTTCTCCCTCCCCCACCAAGCGGTAAAGTTCGTTTTTAACATAGTGTCTTGTACATCTCATTGTTACATTGGGTCAACCTGTATCCTTATTTCAGCATTTTGTTATTTCTCTTCCCCTCCCCAAATTAGAAATATATATATATATATATATATATATATATATATATATATAATGAGATGCAGGGCACTGGAATCAAATACAGTGAAAACAGGAGTTATACCATGGGGGAAAAGCACACAAAAGAAACAAAAAAAATCACACACTACATTATAAGTACATTAAAAACAACAGCAAGAAAGATAGAACCTCTTGTGTCCCTGTCTTGGGGTTTATTTTGCTTAGCATCATCTTATATGGTCATATGTGCATAGCTTTTGCCCTTTTCTGCTTGTCCTAGACATATACTAGTTATTGCAAATAAGGGAAACAATGGGACCTATGTTTCTTTGGGCCTGGCTTACTTCACTTAATATAAATTTTTCCAAGTCTTCCCATTTCGTAACAAATGGGGCAGTGTCATTCTTTCTGATGGAGGCATAGAATTCCAATAGAATTCCATTCCATTTTCTTGATCCATTCATCTGCAGAGGGACAGACATCTGGATTGGTTCCATATCTTAACTATAGTGAATGCTGTGATAAACATAGCTGTGCTGGTAGCTTTAGTATGGCCTTGTTTGTGAACATTTGGGTAAATGCCCAAAAGTGGGATTACTGGTCATAGGGGAGCTCTATGTGGATTCTTTTGAGGAACCTCCATACTGCCAAAGTGGTTGAACAAGTTTACACTCCCACCAACAATGCAATAGGGTTCCCTTCAGTCCACATCCCCTCCAGCATCTGTTGTTATTAGATTTCTTGATGATAGCCATTCTAACTAATGTTGTTTTGATTTGCATTTTTTATGGCTAGAGAGGTTGAGCATTTCTTCATATGTCTATTGGCCATTCTTATTTCCTCTTCAGAGAAGTTTCTCTTTAAGTCTTTAGCCCACTTATTAATTGGGTGGTTGTTTCTTTGAGGATTTGTTGTTGGGAGATTTAATTTTTGAATTCTAAGTATATTTCAGATATGAGACCCTTGTCCGTTGTGTGGCCAGTGAAGATCTTCTCCTAATCCGTGGGCTTCCTATTGATCTTGCTAGCTATGTCCTTTGCCATGCAGAAGCTCTACAGTTTCATGAAATCTTATTTGTCCAACCTTTCTTTGATTTGTTGTGTTTCTGGGTCTTTATTAAGAAATTTTCAGCCTATGCCAGGGAGCCCTAGAGTTTCTCCTATTCTGTCCTATAATGTTTTCAGAGTGTCTGTTTTTTACCTTGAGGTCTTTGATCCATTTGGAGTTGATTCTGGTGCAGAATGATATAGAAGGATCTAATTTTAGTTTTTTACAGGTGTTTAACCAATTTTGCCAGCACCATTTACTGAAGAGACTTTCTTCCATTCTATTTTTTTTAGCTCCGTAATTGAAGATTAGGTGGCTGTAGGTCTGTGGGTTCATTTCTGGGTCTTCAGTTCTATTCCATTGGTCCTCAGGTCTGTTCTTGTGCCAGTACCAAGCTGTTTTGATTACTGTGGCTTTGTAGTAGAGTTTGAAATTTGGTATTGATATTTCTGCTAAGGATTGTTTTTGCTATTTGGGGTCTTTTATTGTTCCATATGAATTTTTGCATTGCTTTTTCTATTTTATTGAAGAATGAGGTTGGGATATTGATAGGTATTGCATTGAATTTATAGATAGCCTTTGGCAGTATAGCCATTTTCATGATGTTAGTCCTCCCAATCCAGGAGCATGGGAGGTTTTTCTACTTCCTTTCTGCTTTTAACTTCCTTTTTCATGTTTTTTAAAGTTTTCATGATAAACAACCTTCCCTTCTTTAGTTAACTCTTAGGTATTTGTAGGGCTATTATAAAAGGAATTGCTTTCCTCATTTCAGCCATGCTCTTCTCACTATTGGGATAAGCCACAATGACAGCATTCTTTTTTTTTTTCTTGTCAGTTGTGGGGCTTGAATTCTGGGCCTGGGTGCTGTCCCTCAGCTCTTCAGCTCAAGGCTCGTGCTGTACCGCTTGAGCCACAGCACCACTTCCAGTTTTCTGAGTGGTTTATTGGAAATAAGTATCTCACGGACTTTCCTGCCTGGGCTGGCTTTGAACCACTATCCTCAGATCTCAGCCTCCTGAGTAGCTAGGATTACAGGCATGAGCCACCAGCACCTGGCAATGGCAGCATTCTTAAGATGAAAATGGGCCTGGGGGAGATGAGAGCAGGGGTAGTCCTGGTGGGTACATTAGGATGTTATTGGCTAGATGGCAGTTAAAGAAATTTCTAGAAAGATGATATGCACAATATAGAGAGTAGAAGTAAGAAGAAAAGTACCTGAAGAGATACTGAAACTTAAAAGACAATGTTCAGTCAGGGACTGAGGGCTCATGCCTATAATCCTAGCTACTCAAGAGATTGACATCTTTGGATCAAGGTTCAAAACTAGTTCACACAGACAAATCCAAGAGACTCAGCCAACAAAAAGTTGAAGTGTATTAAATGATAAAGCACAAGCTTTGAGTGGAAGAAGTTAAGCAAGAGTGCTGATGCCCAGAGTTCAAATACTGTTCCAGCAGACAGTGTTCAGATGTAGTGCTGGACAGTGATACTCACAAGACAATATGTTGGAAATGATCTGTACAACTTGAGGGGGAAGGGAAGTAGGAGAAAAATGAGGCGGGGGAGTAACATTCAACAAGAAATGTACTCACTACCTTATTTATGTAACTGTAACTCCTCTGTACATCATCTTGACAATAAAATGTTTTTTTAAAAAAAATAGTGTTCTGATAGAACTATTCATTGACAATTTGGTACAGAAACCTTATTTTCAGGGACTTCCCTCCTTCTAACCTCACTTCTGAGACAATCCCCAGGGCAAGGCAGCTTCTTCTCCTGGTACCTAAGAGTAACTCAAGTGAGTGGTCTCCTAGACCCAAGCACAGGGTCTCTGTGGCCTCTCCTGGTTCTGATTATGCCTGGCTAACACACCTGTGGGCATCTTGCTGCATCATTCTTGAATAGTAACTATCATCATTAATTCATGCTCTGAACATTTGGAACCTGTGATAAACAAGAGCTGAGCCTAAGTTTGCCTACAGATGTGCGGAGCCAATTAATCATGTAAATCAGGTTGCAGGGCAGTGTTTATTTACCTTAAGGGTACCTACTTGCTCCAGGAGTTTCCATACACCATCACAAACTGAGAGGCTAATTACAAGTAACTCCTGACTCTTTATTAAAGCAAATCCTGGGGAGCATTTTCTCATCATTCACATTTCTGCATACTTGAAGGTGCTCCTAACTACATCTTTGATAAACAGTTGTGCATTCTACACTGTAGGAATCACTATAGTCTCCAGTTCTCTACAGAACCTCATTAATGAGGATTGCTAGATCTCAATAGGTATATGTTGCTGTATAACAAACCATTCACCACCACCACTAACCCACCCCATCAAAAAAACCCAAAACACTGACTTAAAAAACTACAGTCTGATTAATAAGAGTGAACTATGCAACTCATAAGTAGAGATGGGAGGGAGGGAATGGAAGAGAATAAGGGAACAGATGACACTATGTGAAAGGAAATGTACTTATTACCTGATGTATATAAAGTCAACCCTGCTGTATATCACCTCTAAAACAACAATATAGTAATTTAAAAAAAAAAACCACAGTCTGCAAAGAGGCAGCTGATCTCCACTCCACATGTGTGTTCTTCCAGCTAGGTGACTTGGTGGTAGCTGGGAAATAGATCCATTTTCAAGATGGTGCCTTCACCATGTCTGGACAGTTAGTGCTAGCTAATCTCTACTGCCTCTGTAGGCTTCCTCAAAGCATGATGTCTGAGGGAACAAGGTAGAAGTTCATAGAGGTTTTAGGATCAGCCCTCCAAAATCACACGTGATCCATTTCATGTTATCAGTCAACATATCACCAAGACTCATACTGGCTCAATAGAGTGACACACAATGACTCCACTTCTTGGTAGTGGGATGGCAAGGTTCTAACTGACTATGTGGGATGAGAGATCCTGGAGCTGTTTCTAGAAAATACGATCTGTTACATACATGAATTCCTTTGTGCTGTGTTCATTTCCAGCTTATACTACTAGGAGAGAACTTTGAAAACATTTGAGGGAAATGCAGTAGATAAAAAGTGAAAATAAATGAAAAAATGAGATTAAAGCCAGGTTCCAATGGCTCACACTTACAATCTTAGCTATTCAGGAGGCCGAGATCTGGAGAGTTACAGTTTGAAGCCAGCCTGGGTAGAATGGTCTAGAAGTCTCTAGTTAACCAGCAAGAAACTGGCTGGAAGCATGGCTTAAAGTGGTAGAGCACCAGCTGAGTAAGCAAGCTGAGTAAGCATGAGGCCTTGTTCAAACTTCTTACATTGGGAATGAGGACAAAATAAGAACAAGAAGTTGAGTATTCAATATATTGGGCCTTGAAAATAATCTTTCTGTACTTCTCAAAACCCTCCATCTTTTCCCCACAAATAACTGATTATTCCTCAAAGGGATCACATATCTTCATGAGATCTGAAACTCTCTCAAATCATTTCCATCTTCCACAGAAATCATCCCAAGATTCTCCAGGGTGTTTACAAAAGAACAATAAAACATTCATTTCTTCAGCACATTGTAATGAAAACCATGCGTAAGCACTTAGTTTAACTGCCTTGTTTACCATGGGAATTCAAGTGCCATTAGGAGTGTGTTGTATTTTTGTTGGTCTGGAATCATGAGAATAGAAAAGGGTTTTTTTAACCAAGGGTTAAAGCTAGCCTAGCAGTACCTGATCATCTCAACATTTTGTTAAAGTGCCTTTCATTAATGTTTTGGAAGCCTATGTAAATCAGGAGATGGTGGGAAGAAAAAAAAAGTCACAAATCCTGGATGTCAAAGCAGCCTGGTGTGAAGAGAAACATCTGCTCCTGGTTAAATTCTTGAAACTTACGTTCTTTCGCCTCCGCCGTTTAACTGTATGCTGCTGAGATCTGAGTTCCATGAAAGCTTTAAAGATGGTTTTCCAGAACATTACCAAGAATCCTAACAAGCCCTTGAGGTTCTGAACCCCCAGCTTGTAATTCCAGGGTCACTGGGATTACTTAAAGTATAAAATTGGGATTGTCAGCTCAGTGGCTCTAGGACTGTAGTTGTTGGCTTGGGGGGATTTGAGCAAATGAGTTTCCTGGTCTTTGGTAGTGAATAGCTTATGAGAGTGTCCAGTCCTGAGTGCTTTGACCTTGGGAAGAAGAAGAAGAAGAAGCTGTTAGCAAGGAGTGTAGTGTTGCCCTTTGCTTTTTCCTGAGGGGACACTCTGACTTGATTTGTGAAGAGATGGACAGGAACTAGAGCCCTGCAAAGCACTTCATTTCCATGGTGTTGCTTGCTTTCCATGTCGCTCAGGACTTTAGCAACCTTCATTTCTTTAGGCCTCAGTTTCCTTGCTGTTGAGCGATGGTAGTAGCTCATGATATATAGTTCTTAAAATCTCGAAGGAACATATTTTCAAACTCAGATGACTTGACTAAAATTGTACACTTGGAGAAGTTTCAGTTTGGGGGATAACCTCTCTTTTGGGGAGAGCAGTATTGGAATTTAAATTCAGGGCCTCACACTTCCTTGGCTTATTTGCTCAGCTGGCTCTCTACCACTTGAACTATACCTCTAGTCTGGTTTTCTGCTGGGTATTTTGGAATGGAATCTCTCAAAGATTTTTTTTTTGTTACTGCTGTCCTTTGACTGTAATCCTCCAGATCTCAGCCTCCTGAGTAGCTAGGATTACAGGCATGATCCATGAGCACTCAGTTCTTACCTATACATACTTAAGAAAACGTTCCCTTGCTACTTACTGTATACCAGAAACCAGTCTAGGTGGCAGGGACAAAGCATAGAACAATAAATCAAGTCTGTCTCGTGGAGTTATGTCTGAGCTGGTGAGCACTGCCGGGGCTGTGGGATTTGGTGATGTGGAGATGGCATGGATGGATGTGGGAAGGTTTTCGTTTTGTTGGGGTTTTGTGGGTTTTCTTTTTTTACTTTTAGTAGTTTTTATTGCAGATGGGAATCTTCTGGACTTTCCCAAGATCCCTCCGTCCTTAGTCCTGTCACTTCCATAAGGAAGACGGGCTCAGTTGCCAAACAAACTGCATTCAGAGCACTTGGAAAGAAGTGTCTTTGGACTCTTCTCAAGTCCTGGGATGAATGGCCAGAGTGAAAGGCCGGGTTCTGGGGCTTTCCTACCAAGTCCTTATTTCCTCTGGCGGGAAGGTCCAAGGCCCAGGCTTCAGGAGTGAGGCCTTCACGCTGGAGTCCTGAGCTGGGAGGGTCCCGGGCCAGCCAGGTGACAAGCCCTTGGCTGCACAGGGGAGAAGAGGGACCTTCCTGTGGGCAAGGATAAGGCCTGGAGGGCCAGGAACTTGCCTGGAGGCTCAGGCAGGCCGCAGAGGCACCAAGGCCTCACAGGCCACTTTGTTGATAGACACAGAGGGCCTGCGTGGAGGGGAGAGGAGAAGAGGATGTGGGGAGTTTCCAAGGGGTGGTAGTTGCATGAGCCAGCAGCTGTGGGATATGAGTGAGACATGCATGTGTGTGTGTGTGTGTGTGTGTGTGTGTGTGTGTGTGTGTGCACATGCTTGTGAAGGGGGGAAGGGACTGGCAGTACAAGGGTGCAGCTTCATTCCCGCTGCTGTTGTTCATTATTCCTTCTCCCTTTCCCTCCCTTCCCTTTTCTTTTTTTCCTCCCTGCCTCCCCCACTTCTTCCTTTTCTTCCTCCTCCTCTTGATCTTCCTCAGACTTTCTCACTGCTCTACCACCCCCCACCCCTCCACCCCTCCACAACTTGAATGTGGCTGTGTGTTGGGTGGAAAGAGCTACAAGCTCAAAAAAAATAAAGAAAAAAAGTGAGCTCCAGGGCTGGGGTTCGCCTTGGCCAGGCCCCACTAATGCTATGGTCAAAGAGGAGGGATGTGTTTATGGAGGATACAGTTCTCAGAGGCTGGCCTTGATTTCATCTTTGGGTCATCTCTGGGAGGTAAAGATGCAGAGGGGGTGGGGAGGGGCCCAGGAAGGGGGAAACTCCAGGTAGCTCACTCTGGACATGTGGACAGAGACATTGCAGGTTAGCTAGAAGGCCACTGAGACTTCTTTGGTGTGGCCTGGGAGTCTGGGAGGCATGTGGCATTTGTGGGAGGGTTCGGGTGGAGAAAGCAGAGGAGGTCTTCACAGGTGGGTGACAGAAGTGGTTACGGGCAGGGCAGAAAGGACCAGAAAGAGCAGCCATCTGTGTGCCCAGCTGGGCAATCCCAAGCTACCCATATCATCCAGGCATAGCTTCAGCCTCTGGCTTCCAAAGTGTGTCCTCCTTGGACTGTAGGTCACCAGTGGTGTCTCATCTTGTAGTCAATAGATGCTGTCTCTCCTGTCAGTCTCCCACCCCTTCCTGCATCCCTTGCCTTATGGACAAACCACTACAGCATCTCACTCAGTGGAAAATCCAGGCTCTGTTCAAGACTCAATGGAGCAATTCTGGCCTGCTATTTCCCAGCCCAGTGTAGAGCAGAGGTCATGTCATAACGAATATAGATGCTCATCAGTGGACTGTTAGAATGTGGGCTCTGAGCCAGCCTGCCCGTATGTGGATCTTGCCTGTCTTTTTTACTTGCTGTGTAACCTTGAGCAAGTTCCCTAACCTTTCTGTGCCTCTGGTTTCTATCTGTAACAAAAAGATTAAAAAGAAACATCTACCGCTATTGTTATTATAGAGCATTAGGTGAATTGGCCTTTTTAATAGTGAGTCTAATATGAACCATTGTGTGGTTGTGGACTTTCGGGCTGGCTGGTGTATCAGATATGTGCTCTTCTCCCTGTGATTTTTGATGGCTTTACTAGCTTTGCAAAAATCCTTCCCCAAACCATTTCTACCCGTGAGCGAGGTGATTTTACCAACCATGGATTGAGGGAGCTACAAAACAAGACAAAGTCTGGCATGTTATTCTTTCACTCCATGGAACATCACAAGGGTCTCCTTAAATGCTTTGCTAACAAACTGTTTGAGGTTTGACTTACTCGCTTCCTTTGTGGCTATGCAACAGAACTTCATAGCAGGCTGAGTGTCTCCAGCTCTGGTGGGAGGTGGTGACTCTCCTGCCAGTTCTTTCCCTCCATGCATCTGGTCTGCCTGGAGGATACTGATTCTCTTGGGCTAAAAAGTCTGTTTGTGCCAGGAGCTTGATCTGAATAGGGGCAACTGCATTCATGCCAGTTTCTGCTTGAGCAGTATCCAGAGGAGGGAGAAGAAGGATGGAGAATTTTCCAGCTGTTAGCTCTTTGAGACATGTCCCTCTGGCTAGGCATCTTTTAGGACAAACTATTCTGGATGGGAGGAACATAGAAGAGGATTGCAGAAAGCATACTTAACAAACTTGTTTTTCTTTTGGTGGTGCTGGGGATCAAACTCAGGGCTTTGTACATGCCATGATTGCTGTACCGCTTGAGCCACATCCAAGGTTTTTTTTTTTCTCGTGTTTTGCATTCACTGTCATTGTCCAGGCTGGCCTCCAATTTGTGATCCACCTAAGTCTGCCTCCTGAGTAGCTGGGATTGTAGGCATGTGCCTTCATACCTCATTATGAAACATCTTCAGCAGACCTCTTCTAAGATACTGTCTGGGAAGTAAATAAAGCCGTGTCCATGCAAATAAATAGAGCACTGTTACAAAACTATTTTGATGAAATATATCAATGTTGTTGATAGATAGGGATTTACTTAGCTGTGTTTACTTTGAATATCAATCGCCTTGTATAACATTTGCCCCATATTCTCTTCATTGTGTTAGTAGGGGAGGATCCTGGTGGAGATTTTACTTCCCATTACATGATACACAAATATTGATAAATACTTACATATTTGCCCCAAAATAACTATCCTGAGAGCTTCCTTGTTCCATGGCCCAAATGGAATCAGGGCCTCTGTACTGTCCCTAACTTCTTTTGCTCAAGGCTAGTGTTCTACCATTTTGAGCCACAGCTCTACTTCCACTTTTCTGGTGGTTAATAAGATAAGAGTCTCATAGACTTTCCTTCCCTGGGCTGGCTTTGCACTGGGATCCTCAAGTCTCAGCCTCCTTAGTAGCTAGGATTACAGGCGTGAGCCACTGGTGCTGTGCCTTGCAATCTTCTGCTATATGTAACAAAAAAAAAAAGGTTAGACTTTGTCTCTAGTGATTATCCTGCTAGCAGAAAACCTCAGAAATTAGCAGTGGTTCTATTTTCTGCTAGGGGAAGAAAATTGGTTCTAGATAATAAGGAAGAATGGTGCCAACATATCAAAAAGAAGTCATGCTAAAGCTTGGAGAAAGTTTCTTGCCAGTGCTGGAGGTGCTGGTTCCAGGTCTCCTTAAGCTCAGCTCTGACCCTGCCCTTGTGGGCCACTGGCGGCTCTGAGAGACCATTGGCTTATTCTTCACAGGAAACTCTTTGTTTCACTCTTCACTTGTGTGTTTTCATTGAACTTGGCTTTATTGGAAGTACTGGTATTTGAACTTAGTTTGGTTTGGCTTCCTCATTTAGCTGATGTTCTACCAATTGAACCACACCTCCAGCCCTGATTTTTTGTGATTAGAGACAGAGTCTCTTGGACTTTACTTTTCTACCCTGGGTTAGCTTTGAACTATGATCTTCCTAATCTCAGCCTCTGAATAGCTGGGATTACAGGCATGAGCTACCAGCACCTGGCTTCATTTCATTTTGATATGGTTGAGGCCTTTTTGTTCACTGATTTAGGGGTGACACTAAAAACCTTGTTGAAGATCTTTGGAAGGGGCTGGTTAACAGCACCTTTTCAGTCCTACTGATTTCTAATCCCCAAATGAACTCCATTTTCCATGAATTGTGTAAATCCAGGTCCAGTCTAAGTCACAGAATGGACTTCGCTAATAGATAATATATATTATCTAATATATATATATATATATATATATATATACCTCCTTCTGCCAGAAATACCTGCTCTATACAGAGCAGCTGAACAGTGAAGCCCATCTGTGTCCCCTAGCACTATGTCCCAGCCCCTCCTTTGGGTTGTATGGGAGTCCAGGTTTACTGAGTTCAAACAGCGTTTCTCTAGCTTCCTTCCAAATCACACTTAACAGAGGTGAATCAATGGGTATCTTCCATTCAACCACAGCTGTCCAAGCAGCTAAGGACAAACAGTGGCCCTCAAACTGAGAACAGATCCTTTTAGAAGGATGGGGTAGGTAAATTGGCTTTCCAGGATCTCTCAGTTACCCCTTGAATTAACTCATACAGTGTCAAGACGGCAGGGATGGTGCCTGCTCCCCAACAGCTTGTGAGGTCCCCAGGACCTTGTGCCTAACACGTAATAGTAGGTATTCAATAAGGAGTGCTGCAATGAATGAATGAATGAATGGACAAATGAATAGCTGGTTGGATGGATGGGTGGCTGGATATCTTCATCTTCATTTTATTGAGGCTCAGATAAATCAGCTGATCTGACAGTAACTTAACAAGAAATGGCAAAGCTGGGTCCAGAGCGTTAGATCTTCAGATTCCTTGTCCAGGACTCACTGAGAACTTTCTGTCATCAGAAGAGAAAATACCACCACAGCATCTGCACTTGATCTTTCCTCATGTCCCCTCATGGAATTAAATGCCCACCAATGTCTGGCAAAGCTCTGGGCTCCTGAAGCTAAGTGTTAACTCGTGAGAGAGAGCCACGGGCGCCTTCAGCTGCAGCTGAAGCCGTGTTATTTTTGAGCCTGCCTTTCAGAAAGCTGTATGAAAGCTGAGGTGTCAGAAGATGAGAAGGGCTATGTGTGGGGTGTGTGTGTGTGTGTGTGTGTGAGAGAGAGAGAGAGAGAGAGAGAGAGAGAGAGCGCCACCATAAACACTCAAGCAAGCCTCGTGACCAGGGCAGTGTTTTGGAGGTGGCCTGGGCATGCAGTGTGTGTCTGTCTGTGGGCGCTCTGTGCAGGCCACAGACCCCCCCAGTGGGGACCATGAGTTGTAAGGATGGTAATAATGGGCTGACCAAGGGTGTCTTTGCGATATGAGTCTTGGTTCTTAACCCCATGCAATGTGCCTCTGGAATCATGGTTCAAAAGTCCATTTTTATCGATGTGTATGGGTCAGTCCTGGGGCTTGAACTAAGGATGCAGGCACTGTCCTATAGCTTTTTACTTAAGGCTAGCCTAGTGCTCTACTACTCGAGCCACAGCTCTACTTCTGACTTTTTACTGATTAGCTGATGACAAGAGTCTCATGGATTTTCTGGCTCTGTACTGCAATCCTCAGCTTTCAGCCTCCTGAGTAACTAGGATGACAGGGGTGAGCCACCGGTGGCCCAGCTCCATTTCTTTCATTCAGTATTTGATGTGACTCTCCATACTGTGTAGCAACACTGCCAAACAGAACCTGTCTCTCGTTTTAATGTAGTCAGTGAGCACTGGACTGAGACTGGTGTGACTGAGGAGGGGGATTGATTCTTTTATCTGAGTTAGTTTGTGGAGGGGGTTTGCTGAAGAGGAACCAAGGCCCTTGCACTTGCTAGACAAGCATTCTGTTACTGAGCTACACTCCTAAGTCCTTATCTGAATTAATTGAAATTAGATCATTAGTTACAGGAATTGCGTGATCTTCATCATGGAGACACTACCTGTAACTTGTAGAGAATAAGTTCACCAGTTTTAGATGGGACTTTCTTACCCAATATGCAGCAGCAGTCCCAAAAATTGTGCTGGGAGAGGCTTGCTTTGCCTGTCTGATGCAGTCACTGAAAGCAGTCTTGCTTCACTTCAGCCCCTGCCCCAGGGCCTGGGGCCACACCAGATAAAATCCTAGTTACTTTGTTCCTCCTTCAACTGATTAAACAAGGCCCACTACATAAAGGAGGACAATCTAAGGCCACCCACTTGTGGGAAAGTGGTCACACATTTGGACTTATTTTATTAAATAACTAGTCCCCAGTTTAGTCAAGATGACACATAAAATTAACTGAGACATCTTCTGCATTTGATTCAGAGTGATCTTGGAATTGGCTGACCTTTACCCTTGGCATCTAGTGTGGCCTAGATGTGGGCAATGTATTTCTCCTCACCTGTCAGGAGAGCCTTTGGGACTCCTGCCCTGTGTTACACTGTTTCCTAATAACTCTAAGCTTCCCCTAACTGCTGTCACCCTGACCCACATGTGTGCTCTGAGACACAGAAATATCTGAGTATATCACAGAGCACATATTCACACTTGTACTTTCCCTTTTGAAAATAGAGTAGCAAGCCAGGCACCGTTGGCTTATGCCTGTAAACCGAGCTACTCAGGAGGCTGAGATCTGAGGATCACAGTTCGAAGTTAACCCAGACAGGAAAGTCCATGAGACTTTTACCTCCAATAACTATCAGAAAACTGGAAGTGGCACTTTGGCTCAAAGTGGTAGAATGCTAGCCTTGAGCAGAAAAGCTCAGGAACGGTGCTTAGGCCCTGAGTTCAAGCCCCACAACTGACCAAAAAAATTTTTAAAAAGGAGTAGCAGACAATTATCTTAGATTGTCTAGTATTATCCCAGTGTCACATTGGCTTTAATACAAGTGATTCCTTGAATATATAACTAAATATGCTGTACATTTTACATTCAAATGAGACTTCTTAGATAGCTGAAATTTTGCACATAAACCTTTTTCATAACATCCTGATTAGAGTTACCATGGAGTTGATTCTTCCACAGTCTAGAGTAATTGAATGAAATCTCAGATCAGTTAAAATGCTTATATATTTAAACTCCTGATCCCTAAACTGGGAATTTTTTTAAGTATTTGATGTTGTTATTTTTTTGTTGGGGAGGTTTTGGACAGAGTCCAGCTGTGTGGCCCAAGCTGGTCTTGAACTTGTGATCCTTGTACCTCAGCCTCCTGGGGGCAGGGATTATGGATAGGTATCACAACAACTGGCTAGGATGGTTTGAGGTAGAAACAAGGATAAGTTAGACGGGCATGTATTCCAGTTTGAATTAATTTTCAAAGGGGCATCTCAGCAGAGGAGCATTATAGAAAAATGGAAGAATCTCAAGTTGGGATTAGCATACTCTGAGTGAAGCCCAGACATTGCCTTTGATGAAGTCTGTGAAGTCCAGCCAAGCCTATAATTGTCTCTCAACTAGATTTATCCTCTACAAAGTATTGCTTTAAGGTCTAAGGTAATTCATGTGACAATTCTTTGTAGAAGAATTAATTAATTAATGCCATTAGTTCCATTTGTCTTCTATATCAATTAGATTGCAGGCTCATGGACACCTCAGCATGCATGAAGTCCTGGTGATGTCCACCTACAGATAATGAAGGTCTGAAGTAGTGTGATCTGGGGTGTGCAGACCATGGTGGGGTTGCAGAACCATTGGAGGCTTAATCTGGTATGAATGTGGACACATGAGCTAGGGACAAAGATGCTCGTGACTCAAGACATAGTGACAAAGTTGAGTGTGGACCATCTCCTGTACTCAGCAGCCATTGTGGGTCTGAACCTCCAGGGAGAGTCAGGGCTGGGTTGAAATTTGGAGTTAATTAACATGACCAATGGCTAACAAGTTGTGTGCAGAGTAACTGACACGAGAGTTGAGAAGAGCAGATGGCTGAGGATGAACCCTGATGAATATGGTATTGTGCTGCTGTAATTACACATTTAGATTGCTTTAATCAAGGGAGTGAATGAATGAATGAACGAATGAGAAACAAGATTTGATTGAGCACGGTGAAATGACATTGCAAAGAAGAGAGATGGCCATGGCTGTACTGGGTTAGACATCAGAAGAGTCAAGGCCCCAGGGTCAAGCCAAATATCGAGCTTTATAAAATCTAAATGCAGCCTTCTGGTTAAACAGGACCACTCACCCTTTCTGGTAAACAATTTGGCAGCCTACACCAAGCCTTTGAAAAGTTAATATCCTCTGACCTATTAACTCCACTTTCAGGAATCTCCCCCAAGGAAGGGAGCTGAGCTGCAGATGAAGATGCGGGATGCAGGGAACATTTAACTTCAGGCTATTTTTTTAAACAAAGGGTTGGCATGCTATATGCCAAATCACAGCACAGGATATTGAACTCTGCACTGATGTTTAAGATAAAAGATGGGTATATTAAAGGATTTCTTGAACTTTGCCCTTAGACGCCACTCTCCCCTATTCTCAAAGCTATTGCGGTGCAAATGTTGGGGGTGGGGGAGAGTTACACTGCTGGGCTGTGTTGACTTGTGTTCCAATCCTTGTGAATTCTAGTCTAGCCTTATCTTTGGGGACTCCCCACTTCTCATATCATGTTGCAAAAGTATTTCTAGAAGTTTCTTGAGCACATTAAGCTGTGAGATCCCATCAAGCTTTGGATCAGAACAAACTTTCCTTTCCTTTGTATGGACTGTCTTTCTTTTCTTCATATATCCAGTGAACTCATATAACCTTCAAAACCTCCTGGCAGAATTAGTCCCCAAATAGGTTTTGTCAGGCACAATATTGTGAAAAATAAGTTGGTTTTGAGTGCTTTATGGTGAAGCATGATCTCACCAGTTCTGCCATTTGCCTTACCCCAGTCTTGGTGGATTAATTTCTCTCTTTCAGCCTGACTCACCCTGAGAAACTATGAACCTCCCAGTCAGCTATCCATAAGCACTTTGTCTCTGTGAGATGTTCCCATTCCTTACTGGTCTTGCCACTTTCATGGAGGAATTCTCAATGTCTTTACATTGTTAAAAAATATCTAATAATAAGACAGTTTGCAAAATCACACGTAAGTGGAAAAACAATCCTCAAAACCTCAGCCTCCAAGGGCTGGGAAAGTAGCTCAGTGGTAGAGCGCTTGCCTTGCATGCCTGAGGCCCTGGGTTCGATTCCTCATCACCACATAAGCAAAAAGAAAAAAGCCAGAAGTGGCGCTGTGGCTCAAGTGGTAGGGCGCTAGCCTTGAGCTGAAGAGCTGAGGGACAGCGCCCAGGCCCAGAGTTCAGGCCCCATGACCGGACCCAAAAAAACAAAACAAACAAAAAAAACCCACCTCAGTCTCCAAACATACCATTGTCTTCATTTAGAGTCTGCTTTTGTGTATAATTTGTGTGTGTATTTGTGTAACATAGTTGTCTAAATTCTGTGTGTGTAAAGTTTAGAAACTTGGTTGTGTTTGTGTGTGTGTATATGCATTCAAGGCTGATACACTCTCCTTTTAGCCACAGATCCAGTTTCAGCTTTTTGCTGGTTAACTGGATATGAGTCCCACAGACTTTTCAATAGGATGGCTTTGAACCTTGACCCTCAGATCTCCTTAATAGCTTATACAGACATCAGCGCCCAATGCGCTGCTTAGAAACTCGATTTTTTACTTAGCGTTGTACACGACTGGAGGCGTTGCTCAAGTGGTCTGGAACACACCTGGCAAGCTCAAGGCTCTCAGTTCAACCTCCAGTTCTGCCAGATCAATACCATTACCATATAGTGTGAATTGTTCCATATTAACTTGTTTTTTGTAGTACTGGGTTTGAATTCAGGACTCCATACTTTCTAGGAATGTGTCCTACCACTTGAGCCACTCTTCCAGGCCTTTCTGCTTTCATCTGTTTTTCAGATAGGGTCTTTTTAAACTTTTAATTTTGTTGTAAAGATGCTGTACAGAGGAGTTACAGTTACATGAGTAAGGCAATGAGAACATTACTTGTCGGTCATTGTTACCCCTTCCCTTGGTGTTGTCCCACTATCCCTTCCCTCCCCCACCTCCCACACTCCTACCTACCCTCTTCCACCCCCACCCCCACCCGAAGTTATAAAGTTCACTTCTAATATACTGTCCTGTGGGTATCATTGTTGCAATGGGTCATCCTGTGTTCTTATTTCAGCATTTTGTTATTCCCCTTCCTCTCCCCATGTTAGATAAATGTATATACAAGATACAGGGCACCAAAATCAAGCACAGTGACAACAGGGGATATACCATAGGGGGAAGAACACACAAAGGAAACAAACAAAAAAGATGATGTTAAGTGAAATGAACCCCATGATATGGACACAAGAGGTCTGTCTATTGTTATTGTTTTAAACATACTATGTGATTTCTTTTTTTGTCAGATAGTGTCTTGAGCTAACTTTCCCTCAGCTAGCTTTAGACCTTAATCCTCCTATTTCTGTTTCCTGTGTAGCTAAAGTTATAGGTATATACCACCATCTCCACAAATGTAATTATTTTTCAAGTTTGTTCACAATTGGATGGCTCTTCTTGAGGGTTAGGGCTCCTGTTTTTTATCCCCTTACTTAGCCACAATGTTGTCTGGGCAAGCACAGGAATTTCATAAATGCTTGTTGACGTTTCAGCCTGAGAAGTATTAATCTGTCACTGTCTTAATTTTAAAGAGCTCTTAGGGAGAAGCCCTATACATATTCACTCATTATTTACTACATTCATTAATTCATCCATCCACTCAGGTGTTAAGTACCTGCTTCCTGTGGGGTATCATTGTAACACTAGGGACCCAATTGTACAGTGTAACCCAGTCTTCATGCGTTAGAACATGCATATGTATTAGGCTGCATGGGGTCACCTGCAAGGCTGGTCAAACCCAGCCCCAGAGTACCTGATTCCGTGGGTCTGAGGTAGGAGTTGCTGCACTTTGAGAATTGTTGGCCTACAGGATAAAGGTTTAGATAGTATTTGCAAAGGAACAGGGTTGTCCAGTTTGTAGTGGGGAGGGCTCAAGTCTCTCTATTCTTCTAGGCCTGTGGTGAGAAAAAGGCAGGAAATGGCCTGTGTCTTGAGGCCACCACTCTTCTGTCTGGGTGTCTTCAGACGTCTCTGCAAGGTCCCAGAGGTATGGTACTACAGGAGGTTGAAACAGGCATGGTAACCACAGGGACCTGTTTTGTGCCAGCCTGAATATGTGCTGTGCCTACACTTTAGGGTAACTGTGAAAGAAGCAGGGTTCCCCACATTTTATACATGAGAAAATAAAGATACAGAAATCGGATACCACCCACTGTGGCCCCTAGTGGCAGTGAGGCTGGGGCTTTGAGAAACCTTTTGAGAAACCTTCACCCCATCACTGATGTTTAGTGCCTCTAGGAAGGACAGCCTGTGGATCCTCAGAGGAGCTGCTTCTGAGGGGCATCTGTAGTCACTGCTCTTTGCAGGAAGGTAACAGGACCAGGAGCCAGTTCTGGGGTGCTTCCATACTCCCCTGGGGGATACAAAACCCATCGCCTTTCCCTTTTTGCCTATATTGCCAGGAAGCATGGAGCTATGCTTTGTAGGCAGTAGCTTTCCTAACCTAAGGTTCTTGACTATAATGGCCCCCCGCTTTTTTCTTTTGAAATGTTTGCTATTGTGTCCTCTTTCAGAAGTTTTCCAGTATCATTCTCAAATAGATGGCTATCATTTATGAAGGAGTGGGAAAATGAATTTTCAGGATGAAAGGGTTGATAACTATGGGTTTTGTTGTTTTTCTACTTGAAAAGCTATCACATGCATGACCATGGAAATATGTGTCTCTGAGGCCTTAAGCTGTGCCCAAGAGATCTTCTGTTCACTTAGGGCCAGGCCAGGCCTGGCTTTGAATTCTGGGATTTCATTGCTTGCTTTCTACCTCCTTCTTCATTGGGCAGCTCTGAGACCTCCACCTCCTTCTTCATTTGGCAGTTCTGAGACCTCCGCCCTTCTCCTCACTGGTCACATGACTGCAGCATCCTTGCTGGGAAAGTCCCCTAAAATCTTCCTTCCAGCTAGGCTGGCACTTGATGTTATTATAAGGCTCTTACTTTCAGTATTTCTCTTAAAGTTTGACCTTTAAATTCAATGGTCTTGGCAAGTTTTTAGAGAAAAAGAGAGTTGGAGTGTCACAGGACACACTGTGGATGTCCATACCACATCTGGGGGTTGAGGGTGGGGGTGCCGTGTACCTATAGGACTTATAGGGCTAAAGGGCCTGAGCTGTGGCCTGAGGGTTGTTTGGTTTCCCATTAAGAATGCTCGGGGCCAGGGTGACAACAGGTGTGGTTTCCTTCACCCTCAACCTACTCTGCCAAAATTACCATCTCAAGAAGGAAGCTTTTACTACTAAGGAAGCTCTTACAGAGCTACAGGGAAGGTGGAGGTTGAGAAGATCACTGTTTGAAATCAGGCCAGTCAAAAAGTTGGCTAGACTACCTCAGTCCCCAAGCTGAGCATAGAGTGAAACATGCCTGTAATCCCAGCTATACAGTAAATCACAGGCAGAAAGATCATGGTCTGAGGCTAGACCCTTGGAGACTAAAGCAAGAAAAGACCAAGGTGGTGATAGAGCTCCCTGTGAAGTAAGCATGAGACCTCATGTTCAAGCCTCAGTACCACCAAAACCAAAAAGTCTTATGGGTCCTAAGATGCCATGTATAGTCTGCAGTTACATAGACTTGTGCATGAGCCCCATGGTAGGAAGTAGGTGATTTATCAGAAAAAGAAACAAAGAAGTAAAGTCTTACTGAAAATGAACTTCCTCTTTTGAACTCTGACTTTATTGTTTTAGAACCTTTTTTCTGGCCTCTTTAAAAAAAAAGAAAAGGCCTGGTGTGGTGGTGCATACTTATGATCCTAGTACTATGGCAACTGAGGCAGGAGGATTGGGAGTTCAAGGCCAGCCTTTTCTGCACAGTGAGTTCAAGTCCAGCTTCAGCTACATAGACCTTGTGTTAAAGAACCATGAATGAAAAAATAGAATAGAATAGGGACCAGTGCAGTGGCGATACCAACCCGGGTGAGCCAAGTGCCTTCTTTTTCCATCAGGTAAGACATAGCCAGCCTGCCTGTCCCCACCAGGGGGGCGGGGGGATGTTTTCACACTGTAATACTATGCACTCAGGCCTTCCAGAGGTGCCCAGCCACCACTGTTGCTTTGATGGGCCATCATATTCACCCTATTTCCTTCCTTTCCTTTCCTTCCCAGGTCCAGGATGCAGCAAGCCGGGGCCTGAAGTTTGTAGGTGTTATTCCTCAATACCATGCTCCTGCGAAATCAGTGGGCAGCAGCCTCCCTACGCCCCCTGCTAGGGATGCAGAAAACACATGTGGCAATCCTGCAGCGCTGGAGAATGAGGACCTGGGCACTGCTGATGTGGATATTGCTCCCGCAAGGCTGGATGGAAGCCCAGAACCCAGCCCGGGCCCTATAGAGGAGGCATCTCATGCCCAACACTCCAGTTCACCTTTGGGAGAGGGCGAGGGTGGAGACTTTTCCCTGCAGGGGTCAAGCCTGGATGGACCAGAAGGTGACCCCTCAGATGGACCCTCGGGGAGTAAGTATGTCTATGCCCAGAGTTCGAACCCACTTTAGAGAGGCTAACAGCATTTCAGTGCTCCCTAGGGCCTCTTTGGAGAACAGAAAGGGAAATAGAGTGTAGAGAGAGCAGCCCAGTTTATGAAGCAGTTATCTAGGCCATCGGTTATTTCCTTGTTGCAGTTGGGATTTCTGGAGAGAGCAGAGGCTCATGGATCTCACTTGTGTCAGGTCTGAATTGGATTCTTCACTGAGTTCTTTCAGTCCTGTGCTCAGATCAGCTCTGTGGAGCCCCTTAATCTCACTCTCGTGTGGAGTCCCCTAATCCTGATCTTCATATGTGGAGTCCCTTAATCCTGCTTTTGTGGCCCCTGGCACACACTCCTTGGGTTGAGCATCATAAGGAAGATTACAACAACAATCATATAGCCACCATTAACTAATACTTCCTGAGTACCAGGCGCTGTGCCAATACACTTTTTAAGTGACTGATCTCTTAATTCCCCATGGAGCCCTATGATGTGGCTGGGCCTCTATTATTACCCATCGTCTAGTTTCAGAGAGGAAACACGTTACCCAGACTGGTAGGGCTGGCACGTGAACACACGTGGGCCTAGCCCCTACCCTCTGACAAGATTTCTTGAGGCCCTCGGTTGACAGAGAGCAAAGACTGTTCATTACCCTCTCAACAGTTCCCTTTTCTCTACTCTTACCTGGAAACCCAGCATGTAGTCATCGGCCCCGTCTCTTTGGGCTTTTGGGAGATGAACAGGTTTACAGCCTCATGAGGGCTTTTGGTTTATGTGTTTCTGCATCATATTCCTGGTGGATGCCGCTGTTCATTTACTTGTACTTGGAATTGGTCTTTCATAAATGATAAGGGACATTGGGTATTCTAAGCATAAAAGACAGTGAAAGTGGTTTTTTTTGGTTACATAGTACTTGGTTTTTTTTTGGCCAGTTCTGGGGCTTGAATTCGGGGCCTGTGTTCTTTCTCTGAGTTTTTATTCTGTTTTTTTTTGTTTGTTTGTTTTGCTTTTGCTCCAGACTAGCATTTGACCACTTGAGCCATAGCTCCATTTCTGGGCTGGCTTTGAGCCAAAGCCTCAGATCGCAGCCTCCTGGGTAGCTAGGTTTACAGCCATGAGCCATCAGCGCCTGGCCCTGTATTAGTACTTCTTGAGAAGAAAATTAATTGAATGGCCAATTCGAGGAACTTAATTACAAACTTCCTTAGAGGAAAAGATTATAGAGCTGCCTAAATTCTAGGATGTATTAGTACAACTATTTTTTTTTTTTGGTCGGTCGTGGGGCTTGAACTCTGGGCCTGGGCGCTGTCCCTGAGCTCTTCAGCTCAAGGCGAGCACTCTACTGCTTGAGCCACAGTGCCACTTCTGGTTTTCTAGTGGTTTATTGGAGATAAGAGTCTCACAGACTTTACTGCCCAGGCTGGTTTTGAACTGCGATCCTCAGATCTCAGCCTCCTGAGTAGCTAGTATTACAGGTGTGAGCCACTGGCGCCTGGCTTAGAACAACCATTTAACTGAGGCCTTGGGCCTTCTTCGATATGTATTGAAGGAGAGCTCTAATCTAGTTGGTTTTCATTGAACTGAGGTAGACTTCTGCTTTCCTTCAGAGGAGCTAAGTGTACATTTAGACCAATGTGTGCCTCCAGATCGGTGTCCTGTTCTTAATGCAGAAGTGCTATCTCCTCATTGAGCTTGGTAGCTGAGGGTTCTGAGTCCTGAGAAGGAGGATCAACCTCTGAGAAGCCTTTCTTTGCAATCTGGGCGTATGCCACAGTGAGAGGGAGGGTCTAGGCCAGCCATCGTTCCTGTGGATGAGAAGGAGTTATGAGAAGAAGATCAAATGGTTAAGAGCCTAGATTCTAGGGCAGGACATAGTGTCACATGTCTATAATCCCAGCAGTGTGGGAGGCAGAGGTAGGAAGATCATGGTCTGAGACCTATCTCAGCAAAAAACATGAGACTGTAGCTGAAAACTTAATCAAAAGGATTTGGGGGTGTGGTTTAAGTGACCTAACTAGCTCGTATAAGGCACTGAGTTCAGAACTAGTACCTCTAAAAATAAAGGGGGACTGACACATTCAGGAACCTTCTAGCTAGGCAGCTGTCTTGAGCAATATAGCTTTGTACACAGTGAAGAGCGGTAGCTTCCGAGGAGATGCTCAGGAAGATGCCCACTTGGACTGAAGATTCACTGGTTTGAACCTTTATTGTTGAGTACAGGTTCAGAGGTCCTGGCTCCTGACCACCACCCCTTTAAACCCTGGCCTTGAGAAGGAGACAGTTAATAGTGAGCTTCCCTCAAGAGTGTACCTGCACTCCAGAACTTTCTAGATGTTTTACCTTTCATGATTGACTCCAGGGAAATTATTAACCCTGGGGGCTTCTGATTAGGTAGGAGAACAGGTGTGAGCCACCAGTGCCCAACCTTAACCATTTCTTTATCACGGTTTGAACCTTTGGCCTCCATGAAAGACAGACTCCCAAGTCCCTGTGGGTCATGGCCCTCACCTGATTCTGGCTTCTAATTGTTTTCCCAAGGCGTCTTGTCATTTCCTTCCCTGGGAAGTCCGCTCACCATCACTGTCATCCCACAGCATGCATGCACACAAGTACACACACTCACAGAGCTGCCCCTCCCACATCTCGCTCAGCTCTCAGCCTGCCTTTCCCCCAGGGCCCCCTAAAGAGGTCCAGGCGGGCTTAAATAGGCAATCATAGCAAGACAATTTAAAAACATCCAGAGGGAAGCTCCCTCCTTCCTCTCATTTTCCTTGGTTAATTTGTTTCCTATATAGGAGGTGTAGGGGAGAGGAGTTTAGGCAGCCACTACTCACCTGGGCCTTTCCCTGGGTCTCCATCAGAAGCAGTACAGGCTGTCCCTTTATGTGGTCCCACACTTCTGCCTTCCATGTTTCTCTTCCTGCTCATTGACTTTGACTTCCTATTTGGGGAGAATATCCTGAGGTCCATACCTGAGTTCAGATGGGGAACAGCCTCAGTATTACTGTTGCTCTAGCCTTGACCAGAGAAGCAAGAAGGCCCGGTTCATGCAAAGTCTGGTTGTCACTGTCACAAAATGATTATAACAAGTCCTTCATGCCTGGCCTTTCCAATGGCTAAGGTATGCCAGCCAGAAGCCAGGGCCATGCTGCCACTTGCATTTCTGGCTGAGTGTACTCTGCTCAGTAGACATATTTGAGTGTTAGCTTATGGTACGGGGCCAGGTGCCAGGCTTCCTTCCTACTTTGGGCCAGTGTCTGCCCCTCCCCATGCCCAGCTTGATCCTGTGACTCTGCCTCCCTCCCTAGACCAGCCACCTGCCCCCTGCTGCCATCCTTCCAGCCTTTCTCTCATTTCAATAACAAATGGCCCTAACCCATGGCTACCAGTGCTTGCTTTCCCATGTCCTGGTGAATTTAGTCTCTTGTCAGATTGAGGAAAGGGCCCAGGGTTTGTTATTTTGAGGGATCTACTTAAAGCTGCCAAGGAGCACCTCACATGATTTGAGGTGATGAAGGTCATATGATCATATGGGCCCTGGACAGGTAGATTTCCGTAGATCACAACAGTTCCTGCTCTTTGCCTTACCCACTGTCCTGGTGCCAGGCTCAGAGGTGCCCTACCATTAGTGCCCGGCCTGATGGGGTCCTGTAGCCACCTTCTCCAGGATTCGGGATCTGGATGGAGTAGCCTCAGGGCCTTCTGCCCTCCTGCCATCCCTTCCCACCATGGTACCCACAGGCCGGACTTCCCAATAGAAGGCTTTCATGTCCATGACCTCAGCAGACCAGTTGCCACCCACCTGTGTCTGACTCCCATCTGTTTTCTCCAACATGTCTAGCTCACCAGCCTCCTCTTCATCTGGAGCCTCACAGTCACTGGGATTCCAAAAAGACTAGAGGTCTCTTTGGATGCCAAGTCCCAACTGGTCTCTGTGGCTCACCCTCAAGTCATGGCTTTCCAGGGTCACATCTGCAGACAGGATACAGATTGCCATCTTGAGCCTAAGTCCTGACACCCAAGCACAGGCCTCTGAGCTGGACTTGCTCCCTATTTCCTGTAGCCTCTTTGGAAGGGCCAAATTGATGGGGCCATCAGCCAACCACACCCATCCGGCCCCAGCCTCAAGCCACAGGTTCTCTAGGCCTTCTAGTGTCCTCATACTGGACATGAACATGTAAAGAAGCGAAGGGAGGAGCACATGTTGGGCAAGATCATACTCTCTTTCTCTTGGGTGCCCTCCACAGTGGTTCTTCAGCCACTCCCCTGGGACTTGCTGTCCCATAGCTGGAAAAAATCTTCCCTCTCAGGTCCAGAGGTCCAGAGCAGCTGAGAACATAGAAGGAAATTCAGGCTTTCTTTTAGGAATGCCTGGTCCATCCTGGCTTATGTGAGAAAATAAGTCTGAGAATCTTCATATGAAAACGTCAAGGCTTGGGCTGGGAAGGTGGCTCAGTGGTAGAGCTCTTGCCTTGCATGCTCGAGGCCCTGGGTTCGATTCCTCAGCACCACATAAGCAAAAAGAAAAAAGCCGGAAGTGGCGCTGTGGCTCAAGTGGTAGAGCGCTAGCCTTGAGCTGAAGAGCTGAGGGACAGCGCCCAGGCCCAGAGTTCAGGCCCCACGACCGGACCCAAAAAAAAAAAAAAGAAAGAAAACATCAAGGCTTGATAGTTGTCTGGATAGTTGCTTCTGGCTGGTTTCCATGTGCGTGGAGAGAGGACTGTGGCCAAGAAGAGCCTGGGACAGAGGCGTTTACTGAAGGCTTATGCAGCTGAAGTCAGGTTTCTCTCGACATTTTGTTGCCACAAATGCTTGGGAGGCTCTTCGTTCCAACAGCATTTCCTTTTCCTTCCTGAAAGGTGTATTTCTGTCTCTGGCTTGAGTCCTGCCCCCTGGGGAGGATGGAGACGGGAAAGCAGGGGTGCTGTGAGCACTGTCTACCTTGTCTCACTGTCTCCCTTCGCTCACCCCCAGTGTTCTCACTTCTGGGGGCCCTCCCCTTCTACACTGGCAAAGTTGTGCTTTGGTCTTGCTTTGCAAGCAGGGGACTGCTCTTTGTAGCTGAATGCTACCATGTGTGTTTGTACTTTGGCCACTTACAAATCCCCACTCTCTCCTCCCATGCACCAGCTGGGACATCTTCAGTCTCTTGCATCTGCACTCTGGTCGCAGGTCATAGGGACCCAATGGTTCTCTGAGCTGCCTTAGGGTCATCTGTGGAAAGTTCTGTAAATGCCAACCACTTCCTCGGCTTCTCAACTCACATGTGGTCATGAAATGGGAACATTGATTCCAGAAACATGGAATGAATGGCTCAGGAGTGACCTGGGACCCAGGAGGAGAAATACTGTACCTTCTTTGTCCTCAGTGGGTTTGTCTGTGTGTGTTCTGTATGGTGTCAAGGTCCTGCATAGGGCTGAGCCCCATTTTCTTTGTAGGAAGCTGCTCATTCTCCTCACTATTTCCCTCCCTCCTTCTTTCCTAGCATCTCTTTCCAAGTAAATTGCTTGCATGTGTAAAACCTGTAGGGTCTATTTTCCTGTCTACCTACCTACCTACCTACCTACCTACCTACCTACCTACCTACCTACCTATACAGTCGAGGAGTTTGAACTCAGGGTTGTGTGCTTGCTAGCAGGAGTTTTATGTACCTTGAACTAAGTCCCCAGCCCTTAGTTGTTACTTGTATTTGAATCCTTGGCACATAGGACTAGCATACACCTGATCCCCCCACCCTCCATGCCTGAGTCCCAATCTTTGACTTCATACACACCATTGCAAACCTTTTCTTGGTGTCACTCAGTATGTAAAGTTTGTATGTCTAAATCATGAGTTGCTGTCTTCACATTTAGGACCTCTTTCCTTGTGTGAAAGCATTTCCTGGCTGTGGCTGGAAAGGCATCCTTAGTCAGGCAGGTGAACTGAGGAAGGTAATTTGAAGGGGTGGGTGGTGACCACCAGGCTAGAGATGTCCAAGATCCAGGTGGCTGGGTCTGAAGATAGGTATTAGGAAGGCTTGGGATGGCTGTCTTGAGTTTACCTTAGTAATGGCAGATCTCATGGAGCTGAGGTTTCCACGGATGCTCCATCAGACAGACAGGCTGCAAGAACACTTGCTTTCTACCAGAATGCCATGCCTGCACGAGAAACATCAGATGTGATGCTCCTTGTTCCCTCATTAATCCATTGAGGTCATGAAGCAACATTTTTTTTAACATTCATGTATTTAATACTGTGCACCATTGGTTCATGCCTATAATACTAGCTACACAGGAGGTTAGGATCAGAAGATATTGGTTCCAAGCTAGCTTGGGCAGAAAAATCCTCAAGACAATTAACTCCAGCTAACTCCAGTTAACTAGTAAAAAGCTGGAAGTGGAGGTATGGCTCAAATAGTTCAGCACCAGCCTTGAGCAAAAAAAAAAAAAAGAAAGAAAGAAAAAACCAAGCAAGAATGCGAGGCCTTGAGTTCAAGCTCCTGTACTGACAACCACAAATTAAAAAAAAAAAAACATTTATTTAAATAAATGAGAAAGGTTTATTTTCAAAAGCAATTCAGCTAATATTTAGATAGCATTAAAATTGTGAACTACTGAAATTTGAGCAATAGCTGCTGTGGGGTTTAGGTATCTCTTGCCAGAACACAAATGTGCTTTGTCTTCTTTCACTAATGTCAACTATTGTTTATGACCTTTTAAGTTTTTGATTTGAAAGAAGGGTGGGGGATTTTTCTTAATGATTTCACAAGGTATTTTTGGAAAGCAAAGCATCTTCCTGACCAGCCTGTGGAAGCAAAGCTGGTTAAGCTGGGTCGGCTCTGATTGCTTGACTAAATGCGTATCACAAAAATAGACCTTCAGACTCAGATTGAAATTCTAGCTATTTACTAACTCCTGCCCTGCAGCACACAGGGTGGCACAGGCCAGCTGCTGGGTGCGAGGAGGTATTGATTGCTGAAGAACCGAGCAATAAGTGGGTAAAGGGAAAGCTTGCAGCCTCACCCCGGTGCCTGCATGGCTGACTGAGCCGTCCTGCCACTCCAGGCAGAAACCCTCATTTACGGGAACATAGTTATTTTTACATATCAGCGATGTATTTTTGATGTACTTGATTAAGTATTATGGGTTCGGCCCCAGGAAACACCAGTGCAGTTTATAAATAGTGAGTTCAAGGGGTGTTTGAGGTTCCTGGAATTAGAGCCGTATTTTTGTTTTATGTGCCTCTGTGCATTTGTTTTTAAGACCAGCTCTCAACCAAGGGGTTTACTTCCAAAGTACATTGTTGTATGCATTTCTAGAAAGGTCTACTGTGTCCTTTTCCCAAATGCTTAACTACACATTTATTTCAGATAATAGCTATTTAGCATAGCCCAGATTCAAAGCCCCAGGCTCCTTCATCTGAAGCCCCAGCTTTAAGGCCCTTGGTCATTTGGAGGCAGCCTCAGTTTACCACTTGCAATGGGCTTGTATTTATTTTTTATGCAGCCTTAGAAATTTCATTATTAAGCCTGGTACTTGGGGCTCACACTGTAATCCTAACAATTTAGGAAGCTGAGATCTGAGAAAAATGGTTCAAATCCAGGCTGGGCTTAGTAAAGTCTGTGAGACTCCAATTAGCCAGGAAAAAAAGCCAGAAGTGGAGCACTATGTGAAGCACTGAGTTCAAGTCCCAGTACCAGCACAAAAAGGAACTTCATTGTCAGTGTCATGAGCTCCTGAGAAAAGTCCACAAAACCTCACAAGGTAAGTGACCTCTTTTCTCTCCACCCTTTTTACGTATCTCACAGAAATGGAGATCTTCGCCCTGTTCAACAGACCGAAGAGTCATCCGAAGTGCCGACAGTACTATCCAGTCACCATTCCTCTCCGGGTCTCCAAGAACGGCCAGGCGGGGAGCAGCCTGGATGCCAACTGGTTAGAACACATGAGTGACCACTTCCGGAAGGGTGGCATGCTGGTCAACGCGGTCTTCCACCTTGCCATGGCAAATGGTATGACATCTGCGGTCCTTAGGAATTCTGCTCCAACTCCTGTGATCTTCACCCCTCCTCCACACTCTGTTCAGAAAACTGGGCAACCAATGAGGATGATGGTTTGATTTCTAATTAACACATATTGAGCCACTTACATAGAGCCAGGCTGTGTGTTCACTGAACCTCCCCAGGAGTCAGCCAGGTGTCTTCTACAATGCCAGAGGAAGGGCGGCCATTCTATTTCACCCCCAGTGGCTCCATCTCTGTTGCTTTTAGAGGCTTTTAAAAAGCTGGTTTCCTGGGATTGTTAATTACCTCCTGGGATCATGCCACTCTAGAAGTGCAAATTGTTTGTAGACACTCTGACAGGCTGAGGTAGCAGTAGCAGCACCTTGGAGAAACAAATGGCGCTGCCTGGCTTCGATGATCTCCAGTGTGACATACACTTCCCGGGTCTCTCAGCACCTAGCTAGCACCCCTCCCCAGCAGTGGGTTATCTCTGGGGATGTGCTGCATAGAACAAGCATTGTGCATGGCAGCTTTCAAAGCAGACAGGGAGAAGTGTCAAGCCAAGAAAGGATTTCGATGAACAGGAAAGCGAAGGTGAATTGAGTCGGTAGGGTGTGTCAAAGCTGAAAGGCAATTTGGGGAGGGGAGCTGACATGTCAGGCTGTACAAATCCTGAAGTCTGCCAGTCAGCAGGCTTTCTTTAGAGTCAGTGAAACATGTAACACCAAATCTGTAGATCCCAGAAAACCTGGCAGGAGGGTATCAACAGCCCCTTGAGCAGTTTTCTCTCTTTAGAATTGGCCGTGTCAAGAGTGGAGTTGGATTCTATGCTATTTGTAATCCTTGAAATAAGCATATTTAGAATAGAAACATAGTCTTTATGGGTTTTAGGGGTGGGGGGGAGGGCACTGGTCCTGGGTCCTGTGCACTGTCCTGAGCTGCTTTTGCTCAAGGCCAGTGCCCCACCACTTGAGCCACAGCTCTATTTCCAGCTTTTTCTGTGCTTAATTGGAGTAAGAATCTCATAGACTTACTTTCCTGCCTGGGCTGTCTTTGAACCGTGATCTTCAGATCTCAGCCTCCTGAGTAGCTAGGATTACAGGAATGAGTCACCAGTTCCTGGCAGTAATTTTTAATTCTGAACATAGGTGCTTTGTGTGTGCCAGTCCTGGAGCTTGAACTCAGAGCCTAGGCTCTGTCCTTGAGTTTCTTTTGCTCAGGTCTAGTGCTCTACCACTTGAGCCATAGCACCACTTCTGACTCTTTTTTTTTTGTAATTTATCGGAGAGTCTCACAGACGTTCCTGCCCGGTCTGGCTTCCAACTGTGATCTTCAGATATCATCCTTCTGAGTAGCTATTATTACAGGTGTGAGCCATCAGCACCTGGCCGTATGTGCTTTGAATTGTCCAAAGCCTTGAAATGTGACACAGGGTAGACAGGCTATGGGTCCCTAGCTTCTATCTAAACATCAATGTCTAATATCAATGTGTTACTATAAAAGCATCAGGGATTGGGTAATCTACTAGGCTATAATCATTTGGCAAGTAAGTGAATGATGCTGAATGAGTCAATGACATCAAATGGGTAAATAACAGAAGGTGCATGGAAAAACCAGGACTGTTAGACTCTTGTAATCCCAGCCACCTGGGAGGCAGAGATTGGGGGGATTATGATTTGAAGCCATCCCCCCACAAAAGATAACGAGGCCCCCATCTCAATCTATATTCTGAGCATGGTGGTCCAGAGCCATCATCCCAGCTATGCAAGAAGCTGTAGGTATGGTTCAGGGCAGCATGGGTAATATATAAGATACTTTCTGAAAAAAATAACTAAAATAACTAAAGCCAGAAAGGGTTGGAGATGTGACTGAGGGGGTTGAGATCCTTTCTAGCAAGCTTAAGGTCCTAAGTTCAAACCTTAGTACCAAAAAGAAAAAAAGGAAAGAAAACGCTAAAGAAACTGCCAAAGATAGCACACTGGTGGCCACTGGTAAGCTTTCCATCCTCTTAGGGGAGCTGGAGCATCAGGAGGACGTTTTCTTCAGCTCATTGTTTGAGCATCTCAAGGACAAGTGAAACCCTAAGAGGGAACCTGTGGGAAAATCCCAGGTTATCTGTTATTGTTAGCATGGGAACAGGTAAGGCCTTTAGTCCCCCCGACTTGTCAACCTTTCTTCTGGTTGGCCATGAATGCTGAAAATGCTATTCTGCCCTCCCTTGCCTTTAGCTGCATGAGGCCTGTCTGCCTCTAGGATAGAGTGAAATGTCCTCTAGCAAAGGCAGATGTGAAGCCATTTTCCCCTATAAAACCCCAACACCCTTTACCCCTGTTCTTCCTGTGTTCCTGCTGGGAACAGAGCATGGATGGGGGAACGTTAGTGGGCCAGGGTGTGGGCTCTGGAAAAGCCCAGGGTTTCCGTGGGCCAGGGAAGAAATAGGCACCTGACCTTTTCCAAGAATTAAAAAAACAACAACAAGCTAATCATAATCATGAAAGGAACTTCTTTCCAAAGAGATAATGAGCACCCTTACTAATAAACCTGGCACAGTCGGAAGTACCTTTAAGCTATTTACCATGTGGAAAAGAGCCAGCCACCGCACTTAAATGAGTATTTGTAAAACATGTTCCACAGTCATAAAACCAAGAGAACTTTGTCCCATTTACAAGTAAGACATCAGCCAGGCAGCCTGAGAAACCAGTGAAGATTCAGGACATAGACTCATATAGTGTCCATCAGGTGTGTCCAGGGCTCCTTTCCTGGGCTCCTTTACTCCTCCCTGATATGAGCAGGTGTCTGGGTCCAGGGTGGCCCCATCTGTCAGATTACACAGAGGATTACGGCAAGGGTGACAGTTCCCTCTCAGAATTGTGTCGATACTGCCCCGTTGGACAGAGCACTTTGTCCAAGCCTACAACAACCCCGTGCATTAGGGGCCATTGCCATGGCTGTGGAAACTGAGGCATGTGATGTCATTGCCAAGGTTCTCGGCTAGTAGGTAGCAAGAAAGTAGGAGGAAGAAAGAAGGGCTGGGCAGGGTGTAGAAATGTAAGGAGGCAAGGAAGGTGAGGGAACAGGTGCGGGCCACGTTGGTGGGAGGTTAGAGCTCCCAGCTAGGCCTTGGGTGGCCCTTGGGATCAAGAGAGGAGTGTTTCATAGTTACCCTGAAGGAATAAGGATGAGTCTAGGGGTCACCAGGAGAGCAGGCAGGCACCCAGGAACTTTCCAGCCATGGTGACAAAGACCTGAGTCTGTTTCTGGAGAGTGGAGGGGCTCTGTGCTGAGCTGGTTTTTGGTGAATCAGGTAAGGCCAGGAAGCAAGATGCCCACCATCTGAGACAGCTTATCTCTCGCCAAGAGCTTCTGCGCCTACCACATCCCTGCTACTACCACCATCCTTCCATGCCCAGCCATGGCCCTCCCTAGACTCATCTTCCTGATCTGCCTGCATCTGGCCCCTCTCTCTGTCTGTCTGTCTTTCTGTCTCTGGCCTTTTCCCTGCCCCTCCCTGTGTTCCACTTGTCCTGCTCTCCTCCCACCCTCGTGTGCCCTGGCAGGTCCTTCCTCTCTTTGTTTCAGAAATGTCCTTTGCAACAGATGGTTCAATCAATGCACTCTGCATAGGGTGGCTGCATTCTGAATCCTCTTTTTGACTACAAGAGCCCCCTTTTGCTGCCCTATCTGCTAGAAAGAACCAAGCCTTTTGTCCTGCAAAATGTTTTGTATTAGGGACTTAAGTGCTGTATACTTCATCCTGTCCTTTATCTTATTTTTCTAGTCACTCTTTCCTATGAGCTAGAGGGTAGTTCTATGGCCTTGATAAATGGACAGTTTATGGCAGAAATACATTGCAAGTGATGTGTTCTGTAGGCTGTGTCATACAGAGGTCACACTCTGCCTTTTTAAAAGACCAGCTTATCCCTGAGACTGGCTGAGGTGATGCCTTAGCTGCATCTTAATCCAAGCAGAACTAGGTCTTTAGCTACCTTCCTTAACATCTGGGGCAGCCCACAGCCCCTGACCACTCATGAAGTGCCTTTGTCAAAAACACAGATATGAGACAGGCCTGGCTGATGGCTAACTTCTGAGATCTGAGGATTGCAATTCAGCGCCAACCTGGGCAAGAAAGTGTGAGAGACTTCAATTAACCACCAAAAAGCCAGAAGTGGAATTATGGCTCAAGTGGTAGAATGTCAGCCTTGAGCAGAAAAGATTAGGGACTGTGCCCAGGCCCTGAGTTCAAACCCCAGGACTTACATAAATACATGCATGCACATACATGCATATGTGTGTGCGTGCGCACATACGTGTGCACGCACACACATACACACACACACTGAGTATGCTGTGAATACACTATATTTGATAGTGACATATATTTTACATAGCCATGTAAACACAGCCCTTCACCCTGAGGTTCTAAGACACAAAGTGTGAGGTACAGTGGTCAGAGCACAGTTCTGACAGTCTATTCATCTCCACCCAACTGCTCACACCACATCTGGTGCATTATTGTAGTACTCAGGAGGTTAAGGTCTGAGGATCTAAGCTGATCCAGGCAGAAAAGTCTGTGAGACTCATCTCCAATTAATCATAGGAAAAGCCACAGTGTTGTCATGGCTCAAGTAGTAGAGCATTAACCTTGAGCAAAAGGAGTTCAGACAATGCCCAGGCCCAGAGGCCCAGAATTCAAGCCCTAGGACTGGCAAAAAAAAAAAAAGAGATCATAGGCTTTGGGATCAAACCAGTTGGGCCTGATTCCAAATGGAATCAACCTAGTTGGGCCTGTACATTTTGTGAGTATGGACAAATTGCTTTTATGGCACCTTTATCTTGTCAACTACACAGGAATGGTTTGCAGAATTTGGGGAAGGATTCTGCGAGGAACCAAGAACCATGCCAGCCAACCCTGAATCAGTGTTTCTTCCCTTCTGATTGGTTAGAGCCCTGCGCTTGCAGAAGTAGTATTTATCTTCTCTATACTGTTTTGCATATCACAGTGATAATGGGAATGGAAGCCTAGTCCAGAGCAGTGCTCAGAGATAAAAGAGCAAGAAAAGGAGGAAACAGGTTCACTCCTTTCTTTTTCCTTTTTCTTTCTTTCTTATTTTGTTGTTGGTGGTGGTCATGGGGCTCCAGCTCAGGGCCTGGGTACTGTCCCTGAGCTTTTTCACCCCAGGCTAGCAATCTACCCATTTTGAGCCATAGTGCTACTTCCAGTTTTCTGGTGACTAATTGGACATAAGAGTCTCATGGACTTTCCTGCCTGGGCTGGCTTCAACCATGATCCTCAGATCTCAGCTTTCTGAGTAGCTAGCTAACCTAGCTACTATCTAACATAGGCATGAGCCACCAGCGCTCAGCTGTCATTTACCTTTTTCACTCAGAACTAGTACCCTGCCACTTCAGTCACAGCTCCATTTCTAGCTTTTACTGGTGAATTGGAGATAAAGACTTGCTTTAAATTTTGATCCTCAGATTTCACTCAGCCTTCTGAATAGCTAGGATTATAGGCTTGAGCCACAGGGTCTGGCTTGCTACTTTGTTAATGGAGCAGGTTGGCTGCTAAGGGTTCTGTGATGGATCTCACGTCGGCCTAGCCACAGGTGTCATTAGGCTCACATAGTGGTATCCTTCCTGGATTCTCAGGGTGCTCAGGACATATGCATAGTTTAACTTAGCTTGTTAAACAGAGAATAGCAAGCAGGGCACTAGTGACTCACATGTATCCTAGCTACTCAGGAGGCTGAGATCTGAGGATTGTGGTTCAAAGCCACTCCAGGCAGAAAAGGCCATGAGACTCTTATCTCCAATTAACTAGGAACAAAACAAATGGAGGTATGATCCAAGTGGTAGAATACCATTCATGAATGAAAAAGCCAAACGAGATCATGAGACCCTGAGTTCAAGCCTCACTACTGGCATACACACACAAAAAGAACAGTAAAATAACATTTGTTTATAAACCTGTGAAATAGACCAGATGCATCGCATATGGGCTATGCATTTGAAGTGCATATTCTAGACTCGACTTTGGAGACCAGTACCAAGCAATGACTTGAATCCAGGCTCGGCAGACAGTCTCAGTGCTTGCAAAGCGCCCAGAATTTACCTCTTGAGATAATATGACAAATCTTCTTCTACATCTTTCTTGTAAATCATAAACTTGGAATGTTAAGGTGGCCTTTTGCCAAAAGACCAGCATCAAATATTTATGTAATGCCAGGGCAAATAGCTCTTTGTACACAGTAGGGAAGCATCTTTCCTTTAATAAAAAATGCAGTGATAATGGAATGTTTTCCATAGATGGAGGGCGGTTTAACCTTTTTATACTGGGAGCCTTCACTCTGAGAGACCTCTTTATGCCCACCTCGGTGCACATTTCCAAGAGGCTGAGCTGGGGAGGTAATGAGGAGATAGAGAGTGGACGAGGCCGTCAAAACAAGGAGCTCTTTAAAAGCCCAGCTGTCTCCTCTCTGTGGTTCATTGACTATTTTTGCTGTTACAGATGACCAAATTTTGACAGCCATTCTAAACTTGCTTCAGAATGGAGTAGGTGAATCTGACCTCTGGATGCAAAGAACAGAGCAGTGGGGTAAGGGGCTGAGAGGCAGGCAGTGGACAGGGTAGATGGTGGATAAATACTTCACACCCTAGACCCAGCCTTGTCAGTTCACTGACCACACAGTCCCTCAGGCCACTGCCTGCGGAGGGAGAAGAAGTCTGGTCAAGCTGTGGCCCTGTGCTGGTGGCAAGCTAAAGACAGTCATAATATTTTTATGTTGAATTGGGCCTTCGGGGTTCACAAAGAAGCATAGTGAGCACATTTAGAAGACTTAAAGGTTTTCTATTGAGGAGATGGAGGAAGATCCTTTGGAAACTAGATTTCTGTCAGGGTGATGGGTTCCAGGAAGGCCCCTTGTATATGAAAAGCTGCAACTTCTCAAGTCTCTCCATCAAATGGCACATCTTAACCATCTCTGGATGACTTACAATACCTGTTACCAATGCCACATATGTAGCTGTTGGTTTAGGGAATAATAACAAAAATAAATAAATAAGAAAATGAGCTAGTGCCAGGCTCCAGTGGCTAACACATGTAATCCTATTTACAGGAGGCTAAAACCTGGATTGTGGTTCCAAGCCAGCATGGGCAAGAGAGTTCTTGGTATTCTTATCTCCAGTTAGCCAGAAAAAAAGCCATAAGTAGAGCTTTGGCTCAAGTGGTAGAGCACTAGGCCTTGAGAACTAAAGCTCAGAGATAGTACTGAAGGATAGGCCCTAAGTTCAAGCCCCAGTACCAGCGCGTGCACACACACACTCACCAGCAGTTGGTTAGACTCACAGATGCAGATCTGCAGGCACAGAGGGTCCACTCTAGCATGTCTTGTAGAAGCTGTGAGTTAATATGCAATATGGATAGAACCTGAGTGATTCCTGGTGTCCTCTGGTACCCAGCATTCTGGTGCAGGACTGAGGAATCTTTATTCAGAGGAGCTGCTTAGCCTCCTACCATGACAGAGGCTGTTGGTCACAAAACTACCAGAAACCAAGTGGCTAGCAAATGTCAGAATGAGTGAATGAGTAGCCGATGGGTCATTTAGGGTGAGCGTGTGAATGTTTCTAGGAACACATTGCCATGCTGCTGAATGCAGTTTCTCTTTCTAGATTCCTCTATGGAAAGTTCTTTCTGTTTGGATCATGCCTTCATAGTTTCTAAACCATGTTAAACCTCTCTAGTTCGAGAGCTACGTAGGACAAAGAAAAAAGAGACTTCTTCTATGTTGTCCATTTTCTGTTACTCTTGGATGAACTCTTGCAGAAAAGGGTGAAAAAGAAAATCTAAATTATTGGATTATAAGTACTGTGTGTATTTTTTAAAGTTTACCTTAACATTTGTAACATAGGAATTCATTTTTAGTTCATAAGGCAGTTTTGTGTCTTGGGATTTTTTCCCTACAGTAATCTTTGTATCTAAAGTATTCTCTTGAATCATTAAATTCCCATGACATTTTTTTCAGAACAGTATAGTATTTTAAATGTATGGAACTCCTGATTTATTCACCTGTTTTCCTGTGGTTGAATATTTGGATTGTTGGACATTCATGTCTTAATTTTAGAATCAAAGCTTATAGATAAGCATTTGATAGCATTGGTGTTTGTTACCTTAGGACAGAAAGAAGATTTGGAGGTCACAAAGGATAGAGGTTTTATGATTGGCACTTCAGACCTTAGTAAGTTTCTTTCTAAAACGACTAGGCAGTTCAAGCTTTCTTATCCACAACAAACATTCCCAGGGCCCTGTACCTCTACCAGCTGTGAGTGTCTACGTTGCCAGTGTGCAAAAGGAAAGATGTTCATTTTATATTTCATGGAGAGAAAAAAATTATTTATTTATTCTTTGGTTGGTCGTGGGGGCTGAACTCTGGGCCTGGGCACTGTCCCTCAGCCCTTCAGCTCAAGGCTAGCACTCTACCACTTGAGCCACAGTGCCACTTCTGGCTTTTTTCTGCTTTTGTGGTGCTGAGTAATCAAACCCAGGGCCTCATGCATGTGAGGCAAGCACTCTACCACTGAGCTAACTTCCCAGCCCCATGGAGAAAAAAATTCTAGTTCATATTCTTGGCTCATTTCTGTTGGTATTCTAGTAATTTTTTTATTTTTATTGTTTTGTCAGTTGTGGGGCCTGAACTCTGGGCCTGGGTGCTGTCCTCCCTGAGCAATTCAGCTCAAGGCTAGTGCTCTACCACTTGAGCCACAGCACCATTTCCAGGGATTTTTTTGCTTACGTGGTGTTGAGGAATCAAACCCAGGTCCTCATGCATGCAAGGCAAGCATTCTACTGCTGAGTTACCTCCCCAGCCCCATATTCTAGTATTTTTAACTATCAATTTATAAAAGCTTTTTATAGATGAAGAAGATTAAGCTTAGCCTTTTATTCTTGCAAGTGTTAGGAATAACTTCTTCTCATGGATGACCTTTCAGTGTTGTAGAGGGGATCTGAGTGAAGAATGTTAGGCAACCACAGTAGTCCTTTGCTTTAAAACTTAAGGAAAATAGTGGTAGTTCTGGGAACTCCAGTGATTCAAGAAACTTTGTGAATTTGTCTACCTTCCCTGTTTAAAAAAAAAGGATCCTTATTATATATTTTTTCCTGCTAAAATTGTCTTTTTAAGTAGTGTATTGTTAAAAAGGGCTTTGAATGAGTCTGCTAGGGCTGCTACAAGACCAGAGCCTGAGTGACTTCAACAGCAAATAGACATGTATTACCTCCCATTTGTGGAAGCAAGAAACTCATGATCAAGGTGTGAAAAAATTCAGTTTCTGATAAGGATGTTGGGGCTCTGCTCTCTCTCTCTCTCTCTCTCTCTCTCTCTCTCTCTCTCTCTCTGTCTCTCTCTCTGGCTTGCAGACCTCTGTCACCATATGACATCTTTCCCTGTGACCTCTAGGGGTGGAGGGGAGCAACAGAGGGCTCAGGTACTTCTGCCTTCCTTTTAGACTAGGACCTCACCATTATACCTCATTTAGTTTGAATTATCTACAGCTTATTATCTTTCTAAGAGTTCTATCTTTGACTTCAGTCCCATTGGGGGCTAGGACAGGCACAGTTCATGCCTGAGCGCTGTGAGTGGAGTAGTCCCTAGGGACCAGGGTCTACCATCTTTCCTCAGCCCCATCTTAAGAGGCCACGCCCCCCAGGGGATCACAGCACTCCCTGAGCCTGGACCTAGACCATGGGAGTCTCATAAATCCTCTGTTCCCCAGTCTTAATGACTAAAAGATACATAAGGACCATGAGCCGGGAGAGGGTAGAAGGCACTTCCCGGTACATCTTCCCCAAGGCAGGGCTCTGTTCCCATTTCCTATATTCCCCCTTACCATCTAGTGCCTGACTTCTCCGTTGTTGAATTGTCCGAACTCCAACCCAGCTAACTTGACTAGAGCAATGGAACTTTTTCCATAGTGAATCATTGGGAGAGAATTCCCCTCCAAAACCTCTCTTTGGAGAGCTGCCAGCAGCAGCCTCTTTGCCTCAGCCATTATCACACAAACCTCCAAGAGTCAACGCATCCTCTGGTATGCTTGACAGGCTCAGCTCTGGCATGTTGAATCTATCCTGCCTTTAAAAAAATCAAAAGCAATCCCTCTCACCTAAATATAGTTTGCTTCTAAATCATGGTCTGTAAATGGCTGTGTTTTACCCTAAGTCCCGTTCTCCCCCCTCCCCCCCCCATGCATCCTGACGTTGGGCCGCGAGGAAGGAAGGTAAGCACGTGAAATCAGCTGGTGATTACTAACAATGAAATTTGGGCTCCTAAAATCAAGGGTATTATTCAAAACCGCGAGGTAAATTAGTCTCATTCATTCTGATGGGGCTAGACTCCGTGGCTGTGTGTGCCTTCTTTAATTAACATGCTGAAAAGATGTTCTGATTGGGATTATTAATGAATGCAGTGAAAAATGTTGCTGCTCGGAAGCCTTCTGCCACCAACGGCTCACGCAGCCCCCGCTTCTTGCTTTCTCCACAGATTCCTTACATGGCTTGACAGATGGAGTATTCATCTTTGAAGCTGTTTCCACAGAAGATAGCAAAACCATACAGGGCTATGACGCTATTGTTGTGGAACAATGGACAGTCCTGGAAGTAAGTGGGGGTTGGCAGCCGAGCTGCTTTTGTTGGGCAGTGATTGTTTTATCTGCTTGTTTCATCTGACTGTGGGCGGCTGCCCAGCTGGGCCTTTCTTCTGGAAAAAAAAAAAAAAGGTGGCGGGGGGGGGGAGTTCACCTGTATAAGCCCTAGGAGGACCCCTTCCATGGAGTCCTTCCAGGCTCCCTTGGAAGAGTGCGCCCCCACTTTTCCCATTCTGCATGAAAAACACATTGCATATGCCAGGCTCGGGGGATGAAAAGAGAGTCATTTTTTGTTCATTTGCATATCACTGAAAACTGACAAATGAGACACGGGCATAGCTTGTGGCCTGTGTAATAATGACAGCAATGTGGTTATTGGAGTTAGGCCTCTGGCTGCCCTGTGCCAGCCATCCTTGGAAGAAATTAGTGCCTGGCAGCTCTGTGCCCTTCATAATGAACTTAGCGGCTAACATTGGTGTTACCTCTGTTTCACAGTTAGGAGACTGAGCCACAGCAAGGTTAAGTCCACTGCCAAAGGTTTTACAGTAAGTGCTTGAAGGGTGTATTTGGGCAGTGATGGCTCATGAGGCCATCAAATGGCTATGGGCACAGGGCTTCCTCAAGCCAGATCCTGCTGGTACTTTGGAAGAGCTGACTTGCTTCTAGGTATCACTGGGTACTCAAGTATGTCATGGATGTGATAAATCACTCGCTGGTGCACATACCTTGTATGGGGGGAGCACATGGGAAGGGGGGTGGTAAAGAAAGCTGTTTGGATATAGAACACTGTTTCTGGACATGCCAGGGTGACACAGAGCTGGCACTACCCTGGGCCTTTGCCAAACTGGGCTTCCCAGTCCCCCTCCCTTCAACATATTGTGTGTGTGTGTGTGTGTGTGTGTGTGTGTGTGTGTGTGCGCGCGCGCGCGCCAGTGTGCCCACGCAGACACACATGCCAGTGTGCCAGCTTTAGGGCTTAAGCTCAGGGACTTGCACTGTCTCCATTTTTCACAGAGGACTGCCACTCTGTACTTGAGCCACAGCTCTACTTCCAGCTTTTTGCTGGTTTATTGGAAATGAGTCTCATGGACTTTTCTGCCCAGGTTGGTGCTGAACCATAATCCTCAGATCTCAGCCTCCTGATTAGCTAGGATTACAGGAATGAGTCACCAGTGCTGGGCACTTTCAGGCCTTTTTTTTTGCACTGTTTTTTTTTTTTTTGGCCAGTCCTGGGACTTGAACTCAAGGTCTAGGCACTATCCCTGAGCTTCTTTTGCTCAAAGCTAGCACTCTACCATTTGAGCCACAGCACCACTTCCAGCTTCTTTTTTGTTTATGTGATACCGAGGGCTTCATGCATGCTAGGCAAGCACTTTTACCACTAAGCCACATTCCCAGCCCATACACTGATTATTTTTAAGATAGTGTCTTACTTCCTGACCAAGCAAGGACCAAGACCCTCCTATCTTTTGCTTCCAGCCATAACTAGAATGACAGATATACCACTACATCTAAGCTTGTTTGTTGAGATAGCCTTTCTACCTGGACTAGTCTCAAACCACAATCCTCCCAATTTCAGCCCTCCCACCTAGTTAGGATAACAGGTGTCCAGCCCCAGGCCACTGCAAGTCAGCTTTTCAAGTGTGAAGAGTTGGGCTGCTGGGGGCAGGCTGGTATTTGGGAGTGATGGGGAGTAACCACTTACAAGTGTAACAGCCAGAGTACACACAGAAACTGACATAATGGAACCAGTGTTGCACTAGTCCTTTGTGCAGGGACGAGCACCTATTTGGCAAGGGAAATATGGAACCAGTATTCTCTGCTTTGTGGCCATCTTTACCAGTTACTCTCATATAGTCTTGGTTCCCAGGCGTTTCTCCAGCCTCTGTGTCCCTACTGGGAAATGGTGCGGGTGCTTGGTGTCATGTCACCTGGGCAGGCCATGTCATCTCAAAGCCTTTCCAGAGGAGGATGGGGTAGAGCTGATCATCCTGGTGCTGGAGGAGAGGAGAGGTGTGTTAACTAACCAGGGGGTCTCAAGATCTCCATTAAAGAAGGGGTGTGCTTGTTGCTCAGCAGCCCACAAGCTTCATCTCTGTGACAGCAGTGATGTGTGACTGCACCCAGAAACACATGCATGTGTGCATGGTGATTGGCAGGCTGTGGGGATGAGTGTACGGTTCCTTGGAGCCTGCACAAGGTTGTCTGGGTTTCCTGACTTAATGGTGAAGCTAGCTGGTGTAGCAGCAGCAGCAGCAGCATCTCCTGGGAAGAAATTCAGATTCTTGGGACTTATCCTGGACTCACAGAATCAGAAAACCTAGAAGTGGGTCCTGGCGATTTGTGTTTTGATTCTCACGATCCAGCATGTAGCAGGATGGTAGACAATGCCATTTGTGTTCAGTGTTGGTGATGATGAGTTATTTGATGATGGAATGGTAGCAGTTCCTGATGTGTCTTTCTACTGCCTTTGATTCTGTGATGGATACTGAGTCGACATATACTGTAGCTGCAGGTGCACTTATGGTGAAGTGACCTTCTAAAAGCCCATCCTGAATTCTAAATATTGTAAATCCCCTATGCATTGAATACCCTTGGCTTATCAGGCATCATAGCTTGGCTACATGGCATACCATGGAGTGGAGATTGTTCCCACCCCCCCACAATCATGTACCTGATTGGTAGCTATGGCTGGTTGCCACTGCTCAGAAGAGACACAAGGCAGAGAAAGACTTGACAGAGAGTCTAATAGAAAATCTTACTTGTTGCTGGCCCAGAAAAAGATCAGATGTGAGCTATGGTTTCTATTGAATGTGATTACTTTTGCATTAATATTGGGAAAAATTTTAAGTCAGGCAATTATTCATAGGATCTGCCTGCATATAAAATGCTTGTGCTAAAATAAGAGCATCACTGTCCTTTTAAGAAGTTAGATCAGAAACCCAGCACCAGTGGCTCATGCCTGTAATCCTAGCAACTCAGGAGGCTGAGATCCAATGATCGTGATTTAAAGCCAGACTCTTTTCTCCAACTAACCACAAAAGAGCCAGAAATGGAGATGTGGATCAAGTGGTAGATCACTAGCCTTCAGCGAAAAAGCTTAGGGACAGTGCCCAGGCACTGAGTTTAAGCCCTAGTACTGGTACCAAAAAAAAAAAAAAAAAAGGAAAGTTAGATCAAATAACTGTCAGGTAATTATTTCTCTATTCAGAGGCTTTTCCTGAGCTTGTTCATTGGTTTCTTTTAGGTTTATCAAATGTGTTTCTTTCACAGATATTTCAGCTTTTTTTTCTCTTGACTTCTTATTTTGGGGCATTGGTGTATTTCATGATACTGGTTTAGGGGTTACCCTTTTGGGAATGCTGCTTTAGCTTTCCCCAGGAATTCTTGGCATGAACAAATGCACAAAGCCAGTTCTTTCCCAGTACCACGTTCAGAGATACCAGCCTGGAAAGCATTGTCAAGTATGGATGGGCCTTTTTCATCAGTGATATATAAATGAAGCTGAATGTGGTAGCACACCTATAATCATAGCTACATGGGCGGTGAAGATAGGAGATTGTAACCTGATGTCAGCCCTGGGGTAAAACCCAACAAGAAAAATAAGCAAAAAATGACATGGCTCAAATGGCAAAGCACCTATGTTCAAGCTCTATACTTCCAAAACAATTTTTAAAGTATTTTAAAAAAGTGTGGCTGGTATCCAGTTAAGCAGAAACAGATTTTCTTAATTTTCATGAAAGTGTTGACAAGTGAATGGATAGATTCTTTTGGGTGGCATTCTACTACATGGCTTTCATTATTTTTTTTTTGAGTGTGCAGAACTTTATTCAAAAAAAAGAAGTGTCTCAGTTGAAGACTTCTGTGGCTCTGTGTGACTCCGTCATATGTTCACTAATCTCTCTCTGTGGCTTTAAATCAGTGAGTTTTTTTATTGTGAGAATACTGTACAGAGGGGTTACAATTACATGGGCAAGATAATGAGTACATTTCTTATCAAGCATTGTAGCCTCCTCCTTTGTTTCCCCTTCCCA
>NW_012267276.1:765686-769303 GCF_000151885.1 Dipodomys ordii | reverse complement strand
CACTCCCACCAACAATGCAGTAAGGTTCCCTTCTGTCCACATCCCCTCCAGCATCTGTTGTTATTAGAGTTCTTGATTATAGCCATTCTAATAGCTAAGGAGGTTGAGCATTTCTTCATGTGTCTATTATTTTTTTAATAGAATCTCATTTTTCGAGGCTGGCCTGGACCATGTTCCTCCTATTTAGGCTTCCTGTATAGCTGGGATGATAGGCACTCCCCACTGTGTGCCTGGTGGATTGGAGGGTTTTGTTGTTGTTTTGCCAGTCCTGGGGCTTGAACTCAGGATCTGGACCCTATCCCTGAGCCACTATGTACTCAAAGCTAGCACTTTGCCACTTGAGTCACAGTGCCATTTCTGGCTTTTTCTGAGTAGATTATTGGAGATAAGAATCTAATGGACTTTCCTGCCCCGGCTGGCTTTGAACCATGATCCTCAGATCTCAGCCTCCTGAGTAGCTAGGATTACAGGCATGAGCCACCTGGCAGACCAGCATTTCTTAAGGTTATCCAGAAAGCTAACTGGGCTGTGCTTCCCAGATTATGCAGGCCATTTCCTCACAATCTGTAGGTGTGGATGGGGAAATGGGTGTGAGTATGGATACAGGCACCCTGTAGGTGATGCGTCTCAGGAGAATCCTGGTGAGCACAGATACAAATACTATGATGCTGCCAGAGACAGATGGCTCATGCCTATAATCCTAGCTACTCAGGAGGCTGATATCTGAGGATCTAGGTTTGAAGCTAACCCAGTCAGGAAAAGTCTGTGAGACTCTTATCTCCAATTAACCAGCAAAAAGCCAGAAGTAGAACTGTGGCTCACATGCTAGAGCATTGGCCTTGAGCACAAAAGCTCAAGGACAGCACCTAAGTCCTGAGTTCAAGCCTCAGGACAAGCACACAAAAAAGAAAAATCCTTTCTCTTGTCTCCAGAAAGACCCTCTAGGGCTTTAGAGTTGTTAGGAAGTTGATAGAGGAAAGTGACTTTGCAGGATCTCTTTCCTGAGGATGTCATTTCCCTTCCCCAGTATTGGAGATCAAATAGATCAAAGTGCTACAGCCAGGCCTGGTGCCGTGGACCTGGAATCTGAAAGCTAAAGCAGAATCACATATTTGAGGCCAGCTTGGGCTATGTAAAACTCTGTCTCAAGAAACTAAAAACAGAATTGGTCTGATGTGTCTTGAAGTGCCACATGGATGGTCAGAGTGACAGAACTCAGGACTGATGGGCTGTCAGGCCATCACTAGACCTTTTTGGAAGGTTCTGGAAGGAGTAAAAATAACTTAAGGTGATGGAGGATTCATGGCCACAGAATAATCTAAGGTCCTAATCTCTGGAAGTGCTTTACTTGAAAAAAGAATCCGTGTGTGTGTGTGTGTGTGTGTGTGTGTGTGTGTGTATGAGAGAGAGAGAGAGAGATCAGGGATCTTGAGATGGGAGATTATCCTAGGTTATCTGGGCGGGGCTTATAGTCACCCATATCTTTGTAAGAGGGAGGTGGAGGAGAGGACTGTGTGAAGCTATCAGTAGAGTTAAAAATGCTGCTGTTAAAGATTGGAGAAATGTGGCCACAAGCCAGGGAATGGCAGCAGCCACCTGCAGCTTGAAGAAAAACTGGAAGCAAGCAGTAGATTCTCCCCTGATCATGCAGAAGGAACATAAACCTGTTGAAAACTTTGATTCAGGCCCAGTAATTCTTATTTCAGATTTGGGGTAAATTTTTACTGTGGTTAGCACCCTGCACATGACAGTCATGTGTCACAGCAGCCTTAGGAAGCTAATGCATCAGGGATGGCGGTCTCTGCAAGGTTGCTCTGTGGGACACACTGGGTTGCGGCAGGAACTTGGGCTTCTTGTAGCAAGTCGAGGGGAGCTTGGATGGGTTTCATCACAGAGTTAGGCATCAGGACAGGACACTTTTGATCCAGCTTTCATCTGTTCAGCTTCATGGAACTATCTGAAAAATAAACTAAACAAACTAAAAAGCAAGCGGGGTCGGGGCGGGGAGCCTAGGAAAGTGGCTCAGTGGTAGAGTGCTTGCCTTGCATACATAAGGTCCTGGGTTCAATTCCTCAGCACCACATAAGCAGAAAAAGCCAGAAGTGGCATTGTGGCTCAAGTGGTAGAATACTAGCCATGAGCTGAAGAGCTGAGGTACAGTGCCCAGGCCTAGAGTACAGGCCCCACGACTGACTAAATAAATAAATAAAAGCAAAGGGGCTAGGGGCATGACTCAAGTGGTAGAGCATTTGCCTAGCAAGCATGAGATCTAAGTTCAAGCCTCAGTACTAAAAAAATGAGTGAAATTTTTAAAAATGCAGAGAAGAGTATTCATCCTTCTGTTCTTCTGTCTGTTGATGTCCCTATGACCACCATGGTTAATGATATGTGGTGGATGGGATGGGAGAGAGTGATGGGGTCAAGTTGCCAGAAAGAGGTTGTAAACAGCTGGGTGTGTTGGTGTTGGTATAGGAAAGACCCAGGGCAGTAGGGAGCTAGCTGGCTGAGGAGGTCTGTATTTTGTCGAATGTAGACCTCGGTCTAGTTGGACCATCTGTGTGGAACACTGGAGTGATGCGCATGCCTGAAACCTGGGGTTATCAACTCAGGATGATTTCAATGGACTGTAGAATGGACTTAATGCATTGGTCCCCAAATCTTGTCACCTTTGAAGTGTCCTCCTCGGGGCCACCCAGGAACTAGGGCCCCTCATGTGGACATGCAGAGTCAGCAAGTCAGGGGTATGGATTAGGGTTCTGTATGTACAAAATTCAACCAGACCCAAGAACCATTTATTGACTGGAGCAGCAGGAGGCCACCCTAATCCCCTACACACACACACACACACAGACACACACACAGACACACACACACACACACACACTGTTAGGAAGGCTGTTAGGAGGTGCTCAGGCTCCCTCCACTTTCAAATCAGTGGCCTTTTTGAGGCAAGGTTCTCAAATAGCCTCTTGAGCTTTGGGGTAAAAGAGAGTGTTTACATTTGCCATGTACTTCTAATCACATGGCAGCTTAGATCTGAGAAAGCTCAAGAGTAAGTCTAACAATGCCAAGGTTTCTGGTCTCATTTTTCTACCTTTTTCCCTTCTAATGATAAATGGACGTTTCCTCACAGTCACACAGACCTAGTGACTGGACTGTGAGAGAGGCTAATGCACACATAAAGACCTGTGAGTGTTCTTACAGCTTTCCTCCTGTTATCCAAAAGGTGGAAGCATCTGCAATCTCCTCTAAGTGATGTATACCATGCAGTATCCATGCAGACTGCGGCATTACTCAGTGTGGAAAGGAATTAGGCCTTGTACTTGGTACAGCATGGACAAACTGGAAGTGAAAGAAGACAGTCAGTGTTGGACACCCATAGCTCACACTTGTAATACTAGCCCCTCAGGAGGCTGAGAACTGAGGATCATGGTTCGAAGCCAGCCCAGGAAGAAAAGTCTGTGAGACTCTTCAATTAACTAGTAAAAAGCTGGGAGTGGATCTGTAACTAGCCTTTAACAAAAAAGCTCAGGGATCCTCAGGCCCTGAGTTCAAGACACACACATACACACACACACACACACACACACACACACACACACACACACACACACACA
>NW_012267276.1:713977-765636 GCF_000151885.1 Dipodomys ordii | reverse complement strand
ACACACACACACACACACACACACACACACACACACACACACACACACACACACACAACCAGTTTCAGGAGATCACATAGCAAATGGATTTTACTTGAAGTGTTCAGATTAGGCAAATCTGTTGAGGTGGAAAGTGGATTAATGGCCACCAAGAGGACAGAGAGTGGAGGAGAGTGGCTACTAATAGATATAAGGAGGTACAGGATGTTCGGGGCCTGAGGAAAATGCCTGAACCTTAGATTATGGTGACTGTTGCTCTGTGCCACTTAATTTTCAAGTTTTAAGTAGATGAACTTCAAGATAATTTCACTTGTATACCAATAAGCTGAAAAGGTGGTTCATGGTAATTTAGCCAACATAACTAAGGAAATAAAAGACTAACCTGGCTAGGCACTGGTGGCTCACTGCTTACCTGAGAGCCTGAAATCTGAGGATCCCAGTTTGAAACCAGTCCAGGTAGAAAAGTCTAGGAGACTCTTAGCTCCAGTTTACCCGCTAAGAGCCAAATGTGGAGCTGTGGTAAAAGTGCTAGAGTGCCAGACTTGAGTGGAGGAACCAAGTGAGAGTGCGAGGCTCTGAGTTCAAGTACACACACAAACATGAACCTTTCCTGCTGGGAAGATGGTGATATAAGTCTTAGTGTAGATCCTGCCAGTGTGTATTCTGCCTATACTTGCACAGTGTTTACAAAAATGGGATGATAGTGATTCATACTGTTGAAAAGTTTTATATTTAACAACATATCCTGAAAATATTCCATCATTATTAGGCTTTTACTTTTTTTCCTTTGCAGTGTTGCCCATGACCCGTGCTGAGCAAGCACTCGGCCACTGAGCGACACCCCTCGCTCAAAGATCCTTTCTTGAAGGAACAATTAACTTCCTATTTTAGGGCAGCTTTAGGTTTGCAGCAACATTAGACTGAAGCAAGTGAGAATTCCTGGGTGTGTCTATCCTCCCAACTACCAAAAGCTCCCCTAGAGTGGAACATTTGTGAAAACCGAGGAAACTACATCTCAAAGCCCTCACAGCCCCTAGTTTCCATTGGATTTCATTCTTGGCGTTGCATTGTCTGTGGGTTTTGACAAATACGTGGAGACATGTATCAAACCTTATAGTATCATATAGAGCTGGTGCACTGGCCTAAACCCCTTCTCCTACCCTGGAACCCTGGAAATTACTCATCTTTTTGTCATCTCCATTGTTCTGTCTTTTCCAGAATGTTACATGGCTAAAGTCAGATAGGATGTAGCCTTTTCAGATTGGCTTCCTCACCAGGTAATATAGACTTGGGAGTTCTCCCATGTCAAGGAGCGGCATGACTCATGTCTTTTCCTCTGTTTTATCCATCTATTCATCAGCTGAAAGACATTTCTATTCCTTTCGTGGATAAAGCTGATAGAAACACCCCGTACAGGTTTGGGGGTGGACAGATGTTTCAGCTCTTAGATGTAAATGCAAAGGAATGTAACTTCTGCATTGTATGGTATGTTTAATTTTGGAAGAAATTGCCAAACTGTCTTCCAAAGTGGCTGTGACATTTTGCATTCCCACCACCAATGGATGAGAGTTCCTGTTACTCCACACTTCACCAGCATTTAGTGTTGTCAGTGTTTGGGATTTTGGACATTGTCATAGTTGTATAGTGGTATCTTCTTGACTTTCATTTTCCTTAGTGACATGATAAATGTGTGTGTGTGTGTGTTTGAGAGAGAAAGAAAGAGAGAGAGAGAGATTGTACTGTAGCTTAAACTCAGGGCCTGGATGCTATCCCTTAGTGACATTCTACCACTTGAGTCAGACCTCCACTTCCAGCTTTTTGGTGGTTAGAGAGAAATCTTACACACTTTTCTGCCTGCCTGGCTTTGAACCATAATCTTCAGATCTTAGACTCCTGAGTAGCTAGAACTACAGGTATGAGCGACCAATGCCCAGAAATAAACATCATATTTCATATACTTACTTGCCATATCTTTATTGGTGTCTATCTAGAGCTTATGCTGATTTTTAATTGTTTTCTTTCTTACTGTTGAGTTTTAAGAGTTCTTTATGTAATCTGGGTACAAATCCTTTTTCTGATATGTCTTCTGTGCCAATTCCAAGGCTTGAACTCCAAGCCTCACATTCACTTGGCTTTCTTGTTTGTGGCTGGCATTATACCACTTGAGCTACACCTTTAGTCCAGCTTCTTTGCTCATTATTTGGTGGAGTCTCACAGACTTTTCTGCCCTGGCTGACTTTGATCCTGATCCTCCAGATCTCAGCTTCCTATGTAGCTAGGATTATAAGCCTGGAGCAAATACTTTCTTAGTCCATGGCTTGTCTTCTCATTCCCTTGAGGTCTTTACTTTGGAATTTTATCCCATTCAAACAAGTTGTACCTTTGATTTCACCTTGAAAAATTCTTGATGTCAAAAGGAGGTTTAGGTAAGAAAGTGAGTAGCAGAATTTGCACAAAGGCGTCATTTTATTTAAAATCTATCTGTGCCACAGGATTCTGCAGATACAAACTTCTGATATAAACACTAAGTCACTTTCAAAGAAGCAAGATGACTTGTTTCTATTAAGTATTAGTTGGGTATTGTATTTTCTAGTCTGTATCAGTTTTTATTGGGTAACAAATCATCCCAAGCATGACAGCTTCTGGTAATCATTTATTTAGCTAACGATTCTTCATCTCGGCAATTCTACTGTAGGGCACTTGGTGGATCATTGCTAAGTCACTAATGGCTTAGTGACTTAGAGTGACCTTACTTGTGTATCTGGCACTTGGCTGGCTTTTAGCAAGGGTAACAGATTTTTGCATATCTTAACATCCAGTAGGCTAGTATGAGATCCTATATAGGATGACCATCACAAAGTGTCCTTGATTGCTGCCCATTGGCAGGCCCCAATGTGTGGCCTTATTTCATGCCTCTGTTTGTATTGCATGTGTTAATGTCCCATTGACTAAATAAAGCCACAAAACCAAGCTCAGGGTTCAGTGGGAAAACAGATACTATCTCTCGATAGGCAAGCCGTGACATACCCCAGTGGTTCCAAAGCTGAGAAGGGACAAATCAATAGGTATGGCCAGTTGAATAATAGCCCAGTCTTGACTAAAGGCCAGTGGCCTTGGTGCTTGGTGACTAGCATATGGCTCTGTGTATTTAATTTTTATACATGAATATACTTTTAACTTGCACATAAAGAATGCTCAGAAAAGTGATAGCGCCACTTCTTGGCAGATTAGCTCACATTTTCAATAGCAAATTTGTGTCTTGTTATTGCTAGATGTGATTATAGCAGTTAATACGTTGAGAATAGATACGCTGTGGTAGATCTATATACTGACTCACTCAAAAACTAATTGTGGGAACAAGGCAACTCCCTGTCTTTTTGGAGCTGGCATGCCAAGCAGTGGACAGTGTGCTGGCATGGTGAGGTAAAATAGAGGGTTCCAGAAGGATTTTTGAGAGTTGGGCAATATCTTTGAGATCATTTTAGTTTCTTGATTTGGGTGTTTTTCTTTTACTAGCTTGTCTTCCGGTGGGTTACAGTCCAGGTGCCGATGCTAACTCACGCAACAGCTTGTTTTATGTAGGCTCGGAGGGAGAATGAGAGGAGACTACAGGGCAGTCAAGGGCCTGCCAACATGTCCTGAAAGCTGGAAATGGACATTCTGGGCACCTCAGAAGCCTTATTAATTGTGCATGCACTTACCAGGAGCTGAGTTCTTGGAGGACGTGCTGGGGGGATTAGCACAGTGTGATTTCATTTGAGGAAAGGAGAACCAGTAGGAGCAGAGTGTTGTTAGAATGGCGTAACCATAGCAACAAGATGCTGACAGTGAGGGTTCCACAAAGAGAATATCGACTGGCTTTGATTGCCCCAACCCCGATTGGAAGGATGACACTTCACATTTACCAAGCAGAGCGAGTCAGAGGGAGAAAAATCATAGGTGCTATGTATGGTGGGTCCCTTGCTAGATTGGATAGCAGACTAATGCTTTCATTTCCATCCCTCCCTTTCTTACGGTTTTGAACCAACCTTTATTCAGAGACATTTCCTGGGTCACTCTCAGGCCTCTACTGCCAATAGGTAAAGGTGGCGATTGTGACTTCAAAGTCCTAGAATTTTTATAGACTAACTTACCCTTTCCACTCCAAAGTATCTTTTCAATGTACACTGTGGAAAAGCTCTTTTGAGCCAATCCTATTTTCTGGCTAACAGATTAAAGTGAAAAATGAGAAAGAAAGGTTAGAAATATGATCCCCTCGCTTCCCCCCCCTCAATTCTCTAGAGAGAATAATAAAGTGATAAATCATATTTACTCCCAGAAAGTCTGTCCTCTCCCTCAAAGGAAGTAAGAAGGAATTGGTAAGTCCCTAGATGGGGAAAATGTTTCTTGTTATCAAACAAAGCTGGTTCTACATCTGCAGAGAGGACTTGCTGGCCCACTGAACTGGCTTGTGCACTTGATATCTGCAGCTGGAGTCCAGGAGCATCTCACTATTGAAGCATGCGGTCCTGCTATGAGTGGCCAACAGCACGTAGGGGTCTGGAGTTGATAACTGTATGCAGAACTATAGTGCCTGTCCATTCTAATGGTCAGAGTCCACCCCAGCCATCACGCCCTTGATCTTCAAACATCCAGCCTCATTACTTTCCCGGGATCAGAGAACCAACCCCTCCTGGTTCTCATTCTGCCTAAGTGTGCACTTAGATAGCACATAAGGATATATCCTGTCCCTCCAGCCCAGTGCCTGTTCCCCTGCCCACCTCCCTCAGTGTAGGACTTCAGAAAACCATACATAACAGGGCCAACTTACCAGTGTGCCCAGAATCTGTGGCACTGTTATCTTGAACATGCAGATTTGCTTTCCCTGCCAGGCTGGCGAGCTCCTATAGGAGATCCAGGCAAGGCGGGTAGCTGAGGTTCTTTTCCCTGACTATGGCCTTTTATCTCTCCTTCCCAGGGTATGCTGGTGGTTCTGCTGGCCTCACACCAGTTACCATAAATTAGACGTCAGGACTCCAGAGATAATGCGAGTTCACAGTGCATCTGGCACAGAGGAAAGGAGGGCTAGGTGTCTCAGCCTCCAGGATAGTGGAGAATTAGCAATACTGAAACTCCCCAGTAGCAGCTATTAGTTTATTTCTCTCTAGTCAAACCAGGAATTTTTTTTTTACTGATTGTCCTACTAGAGATATGCTTGAATATTAGCACTTTCTAGAATAATGGATATGTAACCAGGTAGCTTTTGCCATGTAATAGAGCATGCCAAAGGTCAATAATGCTTCCCTTTTGCTCATGGGCTTTAGGTCAGCTGGAGGATTCTTGCTGCTAGAGTCAGACTTCACTCTCGGCTGCAATTGAATCCAGGTTTTTTAGACCCCCCCCCCGCCCCCAGGCCCAAAGCCAGAAGTTCTGAGTTAGTTTCAGTCATTTGCTCTCATATACCAAATAACGAAACATGGTGAAGGGCAGAGAATGAAGACTTACTACATGACAGCCATGGGAAGACAGCACTTCAGTGTATCTTCAGCCATCCTCAGAGGTACAGACAATGGCTTTAGATAACAGAGGGAGAAAAAATGGGAGCAGAGGATGAGAAAGACGTGCAGAGTTAATAGTCCCAGGTTGCAAGTATGGACTGGTTGACCATTAGCTCAGTCTTTGTCCTAGGAGGCATTCCAGATAATTTGTTATCACTTTATTTCTGGAACAGGAACAAGGTGATCTCCTGAATTTTTGGCTGCTTGCTTTTAAGATGATAAGAAGACATTGCTTAGCCAGGTGCTGGTGTTCATGCCTATAATCCTCGCTACTCAGGAGACTGAGCAATCTGAGGATAGTGGTTCAAATCCAGCCTGAGCAGAAAAGTCTGTTTGATGAGACTTTTATTTCCAATAAACCACCAGAAAACCGGAAGTGGTACCATGGCTCAAAGTGGTAGAGTACTAACTAGCCTTGAGCAAAAGAGCTCAGGAACAGCACCCAGGCCCAGAGTTCTAACCATACCACTGACAAAAAAAAAGAAAAGAAAAATATATTGCTTATGAGAGTACAGATTGCCTTCTATACAGTATTTGTTTGTTTGTTGTCAGTCGTGGGGCTTGAACTCTGTCCCTCAGCTCTTCAGCTCAAGACTAGCGCTCTACCACTTGAGCTACAGCGCCATTTCCTGCCTTCTATGCAATATTAATACCTGTAAATCTAATCTTGTAGCCCAGAGTTGACTGTAGCAGAAAAGAGCACAGATTCAAAGTTGGGGAACTCTCAAGTTGCCTCTTACTGACTTACTCGGAGGTCTCTGTAGTCTCTTATGAAATTGGAATCTCTTACAAGTCTTCTGGTTGGCTGAGTCAAATGTCTGTCATCAGTCAACAGGCTAGCCTGGGCTTGTCTACATGGCTAGGCAGTGTTCAGTGAGAGCAGACCCACCCAGCAAGGCCCTGGAAGGCTGGGTTCAGGACCCTTGTAATCACATCAGTCAGATCCTATTTGTCTGTCTGCAGTTAGGTTGTAGAGGACCCTGTGGAGGAAGGTATCGTACTTCAGCTAATCATAGTGCTGTCCAGCATTGTGTTGACCCAGACAGCAGCAGAACTAGCTGCCTTTGGTGTGTGATGGAGTCAGGCAGAGATGGGGATTCACTAGCCCAGATGGTGAGTAATCTTGGAACTGAAGCTTTCTCCTCATTCTGTGTATTTACTTGCATCTGCCTCTTTTTCTACATCTAAGAACTAAGCTTTTTTTTTTTAACTTATTCTCTTTGAACATTTCAAAAGCCAAAGTTGTCTAAAATGAGACACTGCTCTCTTTGAGACTCTATTATGTTGGCCTAATTACATATCAGCTGAATGTTTTTTTTTTCTGGGGCATTGTGTATAAAACAAAGAGAAAAACATCCCCAGTGGCCAGCCAGCCAGTGTGCCTGTCCCTCCTCTGGTTGGCAGGAGCCCAAGTCTGGGAGACGCTGAGAGTAAAATCAAGGGCAGCCCTATGCTGGCTTTAGAGGGCTTTTCCCTCTCTCCAGGGAGAACGAGGGGTTTCCATCTACCTCCATGGGCTTCCATCTTTGCTTCCTAGGTGCCCAGGGTAGAGATTGGTGAATGGATTGTGGTGCAGGCAGTGCCTTGCCTTTCGGGACACTGAGGAATGTGTAAGTGGTACACAACTGGACCAGTATTAGCACATCTGCTTTTCATTTGATAGCAGAGGACAAGTGTCCCCTCTTTGCAGCTTGGCATTCTCTTCCTGCCCTGCCTTGAGTCTCCACTTTGCTTCTCTGGGAATGTGATCTACTTCTCTGCCACTGGGTTGGTGTGTCCTGCTTACCCCCTCACCAGAAATCCAGTCCTGAGCCAGCCTCCTCTCCTCTTGAGTTTTCATCTTCTCTGCATTGGCTGATACCTTCAAGGTCTGATTTCCATTCTAGTCTTTTCTTGACACTAGACCATCAATTTGTTTCCTTTTACTGCTATAACAAGTTAGTATGAATGTAGTGGCTTACAATGACATGTTTATTAGCTTACAATTCTGGAGGGATATTAAGAGATAAAGTAAAGGAGTTGACAGTAGCACAGTCTCTGGAGATGGTAGGAGAGAATCTCTTGCTTGTCTATTCTCGATTCCACAGGCTATCTAGATTCCTTCGCTCAGGGTCCCTTCCTAGGCTGTCTGGTCTCCGCTTGTCAGGACATCTTCTCTGACTCTGTCCTTCTTGCCTGTCTCTCTTAAAGGCCTTTTTAAAACTGCATCTAGAATAATCCAGGATAGATTGTCCATCTCAGGATCGTTAACTTGATCATAGTCACCAAATCCATGTTTCTATGTCAGGAGGCATAGCAAAAGGCCCGGCAGTTAGGATGTAGACATCTTTGGAGACTGCCACCGTCTGTCTCATTCTGCTGCCTCCTGTACAGGTTCCTTGCACTCCTCAGGCCTATGGTAGACTCCATTTCCTTCATTGTACCTCCTCATCCTGTGTGTCCTGGTTTAACATATGAGCAGCCATTGCCCAGCTAATGCCTCATTAATGGGCATTGGTCTCCAGTGTCTTCCTCTTATACACAGGCCTCCAGTGAAGGACTTCATACATTTTTTTTTAACATGTAAGATAAATTCCCAGAAGCGAGACTGTTGGATCAAAGGGTAAACATATTTGTAATCTTGAACGATATTGTCAAGTTGTTCTCCAGTGGGGCTGACTCGGTTTGCCTTCCCATCAGCAGAGTGGAAGGAAGTTTGCTTCTCGATAGCCTGGTCAACAGAGTGGGCAGTGGTCACACACCAAGGCTTTTTACCAGGTTGATGGGTAAAGTACACACACACACACACACACACACACACACACACACACACACATTACCTCAAGGTACTTTGATTTGCATTTCTCTTAAGGAGATTCTGCATTTTCTCATGTGCTTCATAGCCAGTTGATTTTCCTTTTCTCTGCTCTCTCAACATATCCTTGCCCATTTTGAAATTTAGATAACTGGGTTTACCTTTCTTTCTTTTTTTTTTTTTTTTGGCCAGTCCTGTGGCTTGGACTCTAGGCCTAGGCACTGTCCCTGAGATTTTGTGCTCAAGGCTAGTACTGTACCACTTCAGCCACAGCTCTGCTTCCAGCTTGTTTTGGTAGTATATTGGAGATAGGAGACTCATGGACTTTCCCACCCAGGCTGGTTTTGAACCATGATCCTCTGATCTCAGTGTCTTGAGTAGCTAGGATTACAGACATGAGCCATTAGCACCCAGCTCTTTCTTATTGATTTCTAGAACCTATGTGTATATACAAATATTTTCCCATTTCATCATTTGTCTCGATTTTGTAGACACTGATTTTGTCATGGAGATAGATTTTTATGCAGTCAAATTTATTTTTATTTTTTTGGTTTCTGAAGTATTAAGTTATTTAGAAAGGGTTTGCAATGGATCCTTTAAATACTAAAAGAGTACGATTGTGTTAAAGAAGAGAAATTGGACACAGGCATCTATCTTCTGAAAAAGATTCAGTGAAATGATAATAAGGGAATAATGTGGATAGAAAATTGAATAGAGTTGATCTTCATATTTATGAATTCTACATGTGCAAATTCACCTGCATACTAAGACTTCATCTGCAACTCCAGAATTAATGCACAGGGTGCTTTCCAAGCTCTTGTAAATCTGCAGAATGTTTGGACCCCGACCTCCGAGGCGCTTGCTTATACTTGAGGCCAGGCTCTGCCCCATCATTGTGTTGCTCATGCTATAAACAAGTGCCTTCCTTGGGTCTTATACATAAGGTCACGTTTTCCCCATTTTGTGCCTCTTTTTTTGACCTTGTTGCTACAAGAAGCCCCTGGAGTAGTGAGGCAGTACTGTGCAGTATTTCTAAGCACAGAATGCTGTGATGTGCCCTACAGAGCATATAGATTTTATTCAGTCTTGAGTTTGGTGGTGAGTTCAATGTTAATGAATCAACAATGTGTGCCAAACAAAATGTCTTTAAACAGAAACAAAAATAAAATAAGGCTCTATGTTGATGGGTTGATAAAAATACAAGAATCTCAACCTTTTTTTTCCCTTAGGTGATATGGTTCAGTATTCACTAATTCAGTGTTCAAACGAGTATTATAAAATGTAGTTACTAGCCAGGCACTGATGGCCCACCCCTGTAATCCTAGCTACTCAGGAGGCTGGGATCTTAGGGTTGAGGTTCAAAGCTGCCAGGCAGGAAAGTCCATGAGACTCATTTCCAGTTAATCACTAGAAAATGGGAAGTGGCGCTGTGGCTGAAAGTAGTAAAGGGCTAGCCTTAAGTGAGAAAAAGCTCATAGATAGTGCCCAGTCCCTGAGTGTCAGCCCCATGACTGACAAAATAAAATAAAATTTTAAAAAATGTAATTACTGAGTAAAACTATACATAAATGAGTGGATGGAAGATAGATATTCATAAGAGAAAAATTGAAGAGATACTAGTTATTTCAGCAGGTTTTTATGTGTTTGTTTATTTATTTATTTATTTTTGCTGGTGTTAGGCATTGGTCCTTGGCGTGGGCATTGTCCTTGAGCTTTTATGTGCTTAAGGCTAGTACTCTACCACTTGAGACATATCTCCACTTCCAGTTTTTTTGGTAGTTTATTGGAGAATAATAGTCATGCACAGACTGGCTTTAAACCACTATCCCCAAATCTCAGCCTCCTGAGTAGCTAGGATTACAGGTGTGAGCCACTGGTGCCTGGCTCAGCAGGTTTGTAGGAGGAAGAAAGTAGATATATATCCAGCAAAGTAGATGAAACCCTTTTTATCTTGAGAATCCGTAGCTCACATCTGTACATCTGTAATGCTAGCTACTTAGGAGGCTGAGATCTGACGAATGTGGTTTGAAGCCAGCCCTAGTGAGAAAGTCTGTGAGACACTTATCTCTAATTAAGCACCCAAAAAGCCAGAAGTATAGTTGTGGTTCAAGTGGCAGAGTAAGCCTTGAGCAACAAAGCTTAGGTACAGCACCCAGGCCCTGAGTTCGGGCCCCAGGACCAGCACAAAAAACAACACAGTACATACATCACCAGGGAAAGGATGAAAGATCCATACTTCCAGAGCTCTGCTAGCTATAGAGATAGTGCAGAGATCAGCAGAAACCACTCAAAGAGATAAAGTACACATATCCATGAAACAAAGCCAGGATGCTAAAACAAAAAACAAACAACTGAAAGATAAGAGCGAGCTTTAAGGTACTAAAAATAGGACAGCACAAAAAAATTAAAACACCATTAAAAGGCTGGAAGATAAATGAAGGAAATCTCTTAAATGATAGTATAAGGAAATAGGAGTGGAAAGGTCATGAAATTAAACCATTTTGACAATAGGAGGTCCAAAAAGAATGAAGTCTGAAAATGTAGGGGAGAAAGGTTATTTTAAAAAAGAAAATCCACCACCATTTTTCAGAGTTGAAGGACAAGAGTTCTTAGATTGCAATGCTATCAAGTATATGGTCTTTGAATTAAAAGAAAAAGACACACAGTAAAGCACATTGCTGTGAAATTTTAGGAATTTGGGAGGTGGAGAAGAGGTTCTACCCAAAGGATTAATAGCACAATGTTTATTTCAATAACAATGCCAACATCTAGAAGCTAGAGAGAGCAATTTTTCCATCAAAATTTTGATGGAAATACAAATTTTAGCCCTGGTGTTTGTACTCAGAAGATGAAGACAGGGACATATTTAGGAATGCCAGAATTCAAGTGACTTCTGGGGCATTGTTTTCTAGGTAAAGGAAGTGCTCCATTGAAATGAGAAGGGAACCAAAGAAAAACACACCAGCCATAGAGGATAGTGTAAGAAGGACTCAGGCATGGAAGGCAGTCAGAGCAGATTGGAACAAGGGTTTAGAGAGCTCCAGAAATGTCTCTAGTGAAGACCACATGGTGAAGCTTTTATGTGCAGGGGATATCTACAGGTAGCATCAAGGTATTGAAATATGTGGAATAGATGAATTATGGATATGTGTAATAGCAAGGAATTGAAAAATAAAAACACGTAATTCTTAACTTTAAAAAAGCCAGTTATAGTTTTTTAAGAGGTGGCAATGGCACAGCATTGAGTAAAACATCCACAAGGTGTAATAACATATATACTGTCACTGATTTAAAAATTATATAATGTAAAATACAGATGGAAATTCAGGAAAAGGAAGAACAAACTGACATTCAGGGTCCAAAGTTTTTTTTTTCTTTTTACTGGATCACAATGTAGCCTCCTAATTCTTTCCCCCACAGGTACAGTCTTTAACAGTGGTTAAAACAAACAAACAAACAAAAACAAGTACCTTTTAATTTAGTAAACTCTCCATTCTGGCCATGATTTTTGGAGGGCACGGGAAGGGTGTGTGGCTGTCTGTTTCCTCAGTTGATTTGTGAGCACTGGAGAAATTACAAGGAACAAAGGGAAAAGGAGCCATAAATACAAATGAATTCCTTTTATACAAGTTAAAAAACCACAGGACATGCTCCACTTTCTTTTCTTTTTTTTAACACTCCAGGTGTGATGGGAGATTACGTATCCACCACAGGAGAGAAGAGACTTAATTAAAATTTTTGCTCCAACTCACAGAAAGAAATGTCTTTCCGTTTGATAAGCAGGCTGGCTTTTGAGTGCTATTGCTGCTTTCTTCTCTTCTCGATGGAGTGTCACAAAAAAAGCAGATCAAAGAGAGCCTTCCATCCGGATCTGTTTCTTACCACCTTTCATAGCTAATGGACTTAAAAGTGTCAGCCACTGACTGGGAGTGTTCATCAAGCTGGTTTGGAAATGCTATCTTCTTACTGTATTGATAATATGCAAACGGACTTTGGTAGATGTTTATGGAAAACCACATTTAGCATTAATTAAACAGAGACCAGCCCAGAGAGTTAGAATGGGGAGAACTTGGAAGAGGGTCACACCACTTCCACCATTTGTATTTTACTCATCAACTCTACCCAGTGAGTGATTGATGGCCAGAAATTAGCACTTGAGATTGAACCCTCCCAAGCCCAGTAGGTCTTGTGTTTTTCCCCTTTTCTTTTTGGTCTTTCAGCTGTTGCACCCTCTAGCCGACATCTCTTACCCCAAGGGGAGGGAAAGTGTTTCGGAGAAATTCCCTGCTGTTTTTCTCTTCAAGATAGTGACAAAATGAAATAAAATGGAGCAAAATAGAAGCGGCAGGGTGAGGCCTGACTGAGAGGCTGGGTCAGGCTGCCGCTGGAGTTGTTCATTGTCTTGCAGCTCTAGGCACCCGCAGAGAAAACTCCAGTCTGGGGCTACTGCCACCAATAAAAGGAATCCATTCTGCCACTCAGGGCTTTGTGAGGTGCCAAAGCTTGTCCTGGTTGCTATGGCTACTGTCTGATTGTGGTGGGTTTGTCACAGTGCTTGATAAAGTGGGAAGGTTATTCTTGATAGACCCAAGTCATCATAACCCTGCAAAGCTTAGAGTGTGGATTTAAATTTTTAAACCGGAAATGCTGGGGTGGGGGAAGGGAATCTCAGCATATCACAGCCAATGCCACCACACTCTTCGGCCTGAGGGCTGTGCCCAGCAGGAGGAATCGTGGCTATGGGGCAAAAAGGGGAGGTGCCCCTATATCCTAAGGGCTGCTGGCCACCTGCTGAGCCATCTTGGTCTGATTGAAGTTTCCAAGACACCCTTTCCTGACACCTGTAAATTGATGGCCCTCTCTCTCTCCCCTCTCTTTCTCCCTCTCCCTCATCCCCCCTTCCTAGTTTCCTTCCTTTACTAGTTTAATGCCCCACTCCCCCTTTGGTTCAGTAGTATTTCCCACAGACACAGCTGATCCTTTAAAAGTCTGTGTTTTTCTTCCTCAGAAAGCAATAGGAACCCTTAGATTGGACATGACAATGAATGGATGCTGGTCCTAGAATTATAGACATGGTGTCTGTGTGTTTGTGCTAGTACAGGGGCTTGAACTCAGGGCCTGGTTGCTTTCCCTTAGCTTTTTTGCTTAAGGCTGGTGCTCTCTCATTTGAGTTACACCTCCACTTCTGGCTTTTTGGTTATTAATTGGAGCTAAGAGTCTCACAGACTTTCCCACCCAGCTGGCTTCAAACCAGAGTCTTCAGATCTCAGCCTCCTGAATATGTAGGATTACAGGCATGAGCCACCAGTGCCTGGCTGACATTTTTTCCCCCAGAAGATGAACTAGGAGGTGAGCTAGGCAGATGCGCTAGGAGGTGCGCTAGGCAGAAGTCTCTGGTTTAGTTGCAGGGCTCTACTCTTTAAAACACAGCTTCCAGCAGCTCTCTGATTCTGAGTAAGCAGATCTAGGCTAGACTGAGGATCTGTATTTCTTCAGTTTTCAGGTGAGGCCTTTTGCTGGCTCCACCAAGCTTTGAGAGCCTCTGGACAGGCCCGTACTTTGTTTCATACAGTTGAGGAGGAAAACAAGGCTCCCAAAGGATAGTTTGCCAGGAGGTTTAGGTGACTTGGCATGGTGAGTGGGTACCCAGTTATAGAAGCTCAGGAGGTAAACAGATGTTCCCTTATCTCTCCTCTCCTTAGTCAGGACAGCAAGATGAGCTAGATTTGTTCTCCCAAGACCACCAGCTCCTGTGGCCTCACCAGACTCTAGGCCCTCTGTGAAGAGCATTCCAGAACAAAACACAAAAGGTGCTAAGTTCAAGTTCTGCCCACTCTATTTCTCCCCACCCAAGAAGCCCAGTTTGACCACAGCCTAGACTCACCCCGCCCCCCTCACTGATGTTTGAAGCCTGGGTGGTTTCAAATGAAGTGACATTACTTGCCTATTTGTTTATTGTGAACTCTCAGGGCTGGACAGGGCCTTTGCACCCAGTGTATCTCTGAAATACTAGAAGGATGAATCTGTGTGCCCACACAGGCTGGAGAACACCCGAGCAGTGTGAGTGAGATTTCCCACAGCCAAAGACAAGAAGCCAGCTGACAAGGGGAGCCACCGTGCACCCAGAGCAGGGATAGGGTGAGGGGTGCTGAGGAGAGGTGAGGCCTACTATCCGTATAGTGAGCCCAAGTGGCGGCCTCACATTCTGGGCTGGCTGCCTGTGCCAGCAGGGCTGTGTTACTCAATTGAAAGACAATTGGGTTGGGAAGGTGGCTCAGTGGTAGAGCACTTGCCTTGCATGCATGAGGCCCTGGGTTCGATTCCTCAGCACCACATAAGCAGAAAAAGCTGGAAGTGGTGCTGTGGCTCAAGTGGTAGAATGCTAGCCTTGAGCTGAAGAGCTGAGGGACAGCACCCAGGCCAGTTCAGGCCCCATGACCAGAAAAGAAAGGAAGGGAGGGAGGGAGGGAAGGAAGGAAAAAAGGAAAATTGTTAGTCCAACATATCTAATGTGAAATAAAGCTAGTCTTCATTTATCCCGTGTGTGTGTGTGTGTGTGTGTGTGTGTGTGTGTGTGTGTTGCTGCTGCAGGATGACTCGATCATCTGACTCGATCATCTGTCAAATGTAATTTAACTCCTTGTGACATACTCAGGTCACTCAGAGCAGTGTGTGTTACCTTACATGCCCTGAGTGTGTCTCAGAGGCATAGGAATTATGCTTCTCTCCAGAGGCTGTTTGTCCAGATGAGAATAAAACAAAATGAATGGATTCCTTTTTTGGGGGCTCTACTTTCTTACAGATTGGACTGGGGCTCTAGGGAGAAATCCCAGGTGGACACTTGGGCTCCATGTATGCACACCCACTGTGCCTGGGCTAGTGGGTAGAAAGGTCCTCTTGGGGGTGGGAGAGATGAGATGGGGGAGGGCTGAGCCTAAGTGAGGCTGCAACAGTGCTCACCATGGGTGGCCTTTCTTCCACAGGGTGCTGAGGTGCAGACAGACTATGTACCGCTGCTGAACTCACTAGCAGCCTATGGCTGGCAGCTTACCTGTGTGCTACCCACTCCCGTTGTCAAGACTACCAGGTAAGGAGGACCAGACTATAGTTACTGGGACTATGAAGCACTTAGGCCAGGAGGGCCAGGGTCAGGTGACTTCTCTCTCTCACCATGAGTTTCCTCGTGGAGGACCTGTGCCCAGTGAATCAGGGCTGCCCAGTGGAACTGAGATTAGCCATTAGCCATCTGAGCCAAGGAGGCCCAGAGCTCTCAGAGACTAAGGAAGTTCAGCACCTACTCTGTCCCTCCTGCTAGACTAGGTGCACACTTAGGGCATAGGAAAGAAGGAAGAAGAGGAGAGGAGGGGAAGAGTCTATGGATTTTTTTTTTAGTTTCTTTGAGTCACAGGCTGCTTGGGAACTCATAATCTTCCTTCCTTAGTCTCTCAAGTGCTGGGACTAGAAGGATGTGCTACCATGCCTAACTGGATTTTTTTCTTCTGTACTAGAGTTGAACTTGGGGTCTTGTACTTGTTAGGTATGTGCAGCATACCTAGCCCTGTTCTTTTTTGCATTTGTGTGTGGTCTGGGCCTGGGCACTGTCCCTTCAGTTTTTCGTTCAAGGCTGGCACTCTACTGCTTGAGCCACTTCTGGTCTTTTGGTAGTTAATTGGAGATAAGTCTCACATACTTTTCTGCCCAGGTTGGCTTTGAACTGTGATCTTCAGATCTCAGCCTCCTAAATAAGATGATAGGCATGAACCATCTGTGCCCAGTTTGCTTTAGTTATTTTTTTTAAGAATTTAGATCATGGTTTTTTATAAATAAGTATAAACTGAAAAATTGCTATTATTTCTAATTTTTGAATAAATTCCATTTAATAAAATTTCTAGGACCCCAGATAGCTTTAGCTATTTTTGAGATGGGGTTCAAGTTTATGTCCACGTCAGCATGGCCTTCAGTCCTCCAATTGACATTCCTCTGGAAATTTTACATCAAGTCCATTTTATAGTCAAGGGAAGTATGGCCAGGAATATTAAAGGACTTGCCTGAGATCATGTTCCCACAAAGACCACAGGAAAACCTGGAGTCTCAGTGCGTATTTATGGCATTCCTTATAAGTTCACATCCATGGCAATTTGTCCACCTTCATTTCTTGCTTCATCCCTTAAGCCTAGTCATAGCCATCCTAGAAGGCCCTCAGTATTTGGGGCTTGCTATCTGAATCAGTGCTCCTAACTTCCATATAGTGTCCTAAGCATAAATGGGAAAGTGAAGTTCAGACACCATCACATGACTGAGGCTCCATAGCCCACATGTGCCAGAATCTGGGCCTAGATCCACTGTGTACATCAGGCACTTCTGCATCCGGATGGCTCTCTGTGACTTACAGGGATGCTCTGTGCCTCACAGCTGTTCTCCCAAGTTCCTGCTGCATACTCACTGCTCTAGGGCCTGGAGTGGTTGAGGGAGGATGGAGAAACTGGGTCCCACCCATGGTTCCTCTGGGTCTGCAGCCCCTCCTGACACTAGGCCGTGATGCAGTCTCTGGCTACCTTTGGGTCCCTTAGTCACTGGGAGCTGCTATAAAGTTTCTCAGCCAAGACTTTCACAACCACAGGGCAGGGCAGAGGGGACAGAAAAAAGCATGAATTCTAGGCTGTGTCATCCTGGACGATCCTGAGCCTTCTCTGAGTCCATTTCCAGAGGACATTAATCATGACTGTAGTGCGTTTGACAGTGAAGCACAGCTGGTTCTGAGCTTTCTAAGCCCAGGATAGACGGGACTTTGTCTTAGACATTCACACTTGCTAAATTATCCTCCCGGATCCTCCCTTCTCCTGCTCCTGAGACTGGGCGGAGCTGTGTTGGGTCTTTGCTCTGTTGGCTGCAGCCTGCTCCTGAGCTAAGCTTTTGCCTTCTGTCTGTAAAAGTGGAGTCAGCTGTCTTGGAACACAGAGGTAAGGCTGAAATTAGCTCTCATGTGACATCACCAACTCGACTCCTTGCACAATATAGGCGCAGAACAAATGCTAGTCCTTCCTCTCCTTTCTCTGCAACTCTTGGCTGAATGCAGCAAGAAACCGATTTTAAAAGGTGATCAGAAGACCTTCCCTTTACCCTGTCTGTTTCTGAAGGCTTTCCTGTATCATAGTAGGTAAACCACCTTTCACCTCCATCAGGGTCAGAGCTGATTATCAGAGCCTCCCTGGCTTTCCTGGCATCCACCTGCCTGTGGCAGCCAGGCTGTGACTGAGACCCCATCCTGAAACAGTTGAAGGCCTGAGCTCATCACCCAGGTCTTTATCCACCTGCCCCTGACCAGTATGACCAAAGATGGAGTTGGAAGAGGACTGCCCCTTGGAGACTCACTGAAGCAGCTTTTGTGTCTTCATGAAGCCAAGATGTCAGCTGTTAGAGGAAGAGGAGCCTCCAGCTAGGAAGCTGGCTTTCAGGGATGCCCAAGAATTTTGGGGGGGCAGGGAGCAGAGTGGGAGGTGATCTTTCTTAGCATTTGGCGGCAGTTTTTCCTGTGCAGGAATGAGCCTCAGCTTTGCACCTGGGGCTGCCTGCCACCAGCTGTCAGGGGACTCACCATCAGCTCTGTGTGTTGCAGGGAAGGCAGCGTATCCACGAAGCAGATCGTCTTTCTCCAGAGACCGTGTCTACCTCAGAAAATCAAGAAGAAGGAATCCAAGGTAAGAGACCTTGATGGCCTTCCTAGCTTTTCCACAGCAGGGCTTAGCTTCTTTGGGGGGAGGGGGGTCCTGCAGCATTTGGGTGGGGAGCTATGCCAATTGCCAAGGATGTCAGAGCCCCTTGGCAAAGTGGGTCACACTGGAGGCTGCTGAAATTGGACAGTGGAGAGCTGGAGATTTGTTCTGTAGGTCTCCTTCTGGCCAGCCTGGGAAGACAAGACAGAAGCTTTTCTGGCCACCCACCTAATACCAGGCAGTCCTACAAGGCCAGAGCAGGACACAAGCCAGCTGTAGTCTAACAAGGGGTGGCAATGGTTGGAGCTCATGGCCAGCATCCTCATCATCTGCATCTCACAACAAGCTGGCTGGAGCTCTGGCTTATGTATTAGATTCCTTGAGACAACTGAAGTTTGTTGGTCTTGGCAGAGACCCTGCCTGAGTCCATTCTAATCAGGTCTCAACTGAAGGTCTTTGAGTGACAGAAGGTCAAGTCGTTGGGCTGGGCTGTACTCAGGGGTCCCCAGAGCCCTTTTCCCACTCCCTGGACTTCACGTGAACTATGTTGGGCATTGTTGTACAGAAAGATCAGGGCCTTCCTCAGAATCTTCCCATGTTGCCTGAAACTGGGCTATATTTTCCCCTTGTGTTATGTGATTCTGATCCTTGATAGTGCCATGCTTGGTATTTTTCCTGTGTGTTTTCGTTTGAATCTTACATATCCCCAAAGGCTCAGATGTTGCAGACTTTGTCCCTAGCTGGTTGCACCATTGGGAGGTGGTGGAATATTTAACAGCTGGTGCCCTGTGGGAGGAAGCTAGGCCATTAGGAGTCTGCTCTTAGAGGGGATATTGGGACTCTGCTCGCTCTTTCTCTCTGCTTCCTGGCCACCAAGAAGTGAGCAGCTTCTTCACCACTCACTCCCTGCCATGAAGTGCTATCTCACCACAGGCCCAAAGGCAATGTAGTCAGCCAACTAAAGACTGAGTCCTCTGAAGAATGAGCCAGACTACATCTTTCCTCCTTTTAAGTTGACATTCTCAGGTATATTGTCACAACAGCAGAATACTAAGACATAATACTAAGACTAAACTGGTATGTTACCAGTTTCTCAGAGAGAGACCCAGTAAGTTGGGGGACCTACCAAAGCCTCAATTAGGTGGTACCTGGTTCTACATTTGTCTGCTCCAGCCAGGGCTCCACTCAGGCAGAGCCCCTGATCTGCTCAGCTCTGCATACTTGGCTCCCTCCTGTCATTCCCCACCCCCAGTTTCTCATAGTCTTTGGATGCAGAAAGAACATCAGGCAGAAGCATCCAGTCAGTGAACAGATTGGAGTAGCCTCTCACTAGCCAACAAATCCAGAGGGTTCCCTCTCATGGAAGGAGTGCCAAGGTAATGGCAATGTGAAGCCAGATGGGCTGGAGTGCGGAGGAAGGTCTCTCTCCAGCCTCTGAGACCATAATGTGACAGGTGACAGCAGCAACGGACCAGAAGGCAGCCACCAATACACCATTAACCACCAGGAGCAGTCAGCTACCAGCTGGAAGATGGATGGCCACAGACCTCTATCAGAGTGTGCCGAGCTGCAGGCTGACTGGACAGCACCATCCCCAAAACTCAAGAGCAGCACATAAGTTCTCCTGCCAGGAGCTGGAAAGAATCACACTTTGGCTTTAAGAGGGAAGTGGCACTGCCTTGTCCTGCTGGGCACCTGCTCCTGTGTGCCTTAGTTTTTATAGGGAAGTCCCTGTCCTAAGCCAGCAGCAAGATGATACGGATGGATTTTAAACCTGTTGTCAGGTAGAATTGATTCCCTCTTCCTCCCCCATCCCTTACCCCCCACTCTACCTCTCCCTATCCTCCTCCCTCTCTTCTCTGCCCTCTCTCCTCTCTGCCCTCTCTTTCTTCTCTCTTCCCTTTTCTCCTTTCTCCTCTCTCCTTCCTCTCCTCTCAATGCCCCTCTCATTTCTCCCTCCTCTCTCTCTCCTCCCTCTGTACTAGTCCTAGGGCTTGGACTCAGCCTGGTTCTGTCCCTGAGCTTTTTTTTTTTTTTACTTGATTGACATTTTGCCACTTTAGCCACAGTTCTACTTCTGGAATTTTGGTAGTTAACTGGAGATAAGAGTGTTTTGGATTCATCTGCCTGGGCTAGCTTTGGACCTTGAACCTCAGATCTTAGCCTGCCCAGTAGCTGGGATTATAGGATTGAGCTACCTAGTGCTTGGCATACCTTTCCCTTTTAATGAACCCTTTGATTTCCTGTGTCAATCACAGCCTGGAGGTGGCTGGTGTGGAGCCTTTGTTCTCTGATTCACTTCATTGGTAGAGTCATCAAGACCAGGGACTTAGCAGCAGAACTTCTTGGAAGAATCCCCTGTACTTAGTGCCTCCGTCTCTTCGACCCTGTCATTCATACCCCTCCACCCTGCCTGTGTGTCCCCAAGGTTGATGACAGTGACTCTGTCCAGTACCACTTGTGGCTCCCTCAGATCTGTGTGAGTTGCACCTTTTTTTCTTGGCTTTCTCTCACCACATTCTCCCGATTTTTTTAATTTTTTTTTTTCCACATTACTCAGGGTTCAGCCCCAGCCCATTTCTCCTTACTCCTACCTCTTCTTGGGGATGCTTCAGCCCAGAGTTTCACTCTCCCATCTCTATATGGGGGACCGTTTCGTCTGCATTTTCAGCTCTCACTTTTCCTGAGACTCCTGCACCCTCTCTCCATCTAGAAGCATGCCCCTCTAGTACTCAGTCTGCTTCTGCTATGTAGAGGAGCGGTGCCCACCCCTGAGTCCTCCTTTACTTGCCTTTACCTTTCCCCTATGTGCCTGTTTGCCTGGAAGACCTGTCTTGGGCTCTAGAAACTCTGAAATCCCCCCCCTTCTTCTGTCACCCCTAGTAATAGTATCTTCTAGCATCAGCTCTCTGCCTCCAGTGTTTTCTGTTAAGAGCCACAGTGATTTTTAAAGAAAGTCAATTAAATCATGTCATCCCATTGCTGAAAGCAGTTATGCAGCTTCATTTTATTCTGAAAGGTAGAGACCTGTACTGTATCCACAAGGCCCCTTATCTCATCTGCTAGCCTTGCATTCTGCATTCAGCCTTGTCAGCCTCCACACTCTGGGTCCCTCTTAGCCATGGGACCACATATTTGGCTGTTCCTTCTGCCTAGAACACTCTCTTTCTATTCTGTCTCCACTCAAGCTTCCTTTTCTAGGACCGTGGTCTCTTCTTTGAGAACTAGCCAGGCTCCTCCTTAACACTAAGAACCACAATACCCCCTTGAGAAGGTCTACTATGGGCTCCTCATTCTTTGTGATCCTGGGCTCGTTCTCTTCTCTCCAGTCATTCCCTCCTTGAGGACAAAGGCTTTTCTTCCTCTGCTTACTGTTCATCCAGGACCTGTATTTTAGTTGACATGCAGCAGATAATCTGTTGAATCAATGACTACTCATTCAATCAGACTTTGGAAACCAGAACACACATATCTCACGTTGAAATTTAAGAAAGAAATTGGCAAGATTGGAAAACCAAGGATTTAGAATATTCAGTCTTCTCTCAGTCAGTGAAGTGGATGAAATTCTCTAAATCAAGACTTTTCAGCATTTGAAAGAAACCTCTGTATATGTGAGCATGATTTTCGAAGCCAACATTAAATGCCTTTAAAAGAAATAGGTGATTTCTACCACACCAGAGGAGTCTTTCTCCCAGCAGAAGCTCTTAGAGTGAACCAATTATAGACAGTTTCAAAAAGGGCCAATTAAATCCATCAGCCCTGGCTGGCACAGAATTCTGGGTGTACACTGCTCTAAAGGGAGACTTTTCCCTTTTTCCAGTTGAGTTGGGTGGACGGTCAGTTAGTGATATAGCAAGGTGTTTGCCACCCCTCATGGCTCATAAAGGCTCTGACTGGGTGCAGCTGGTTTTCCCTCTGGCTTGTTGGTTGAGCCAGACTCCTGGCTGAGGAAAGTGCTCTCCAGGCCTGGTTACAGGCCTTGAGAGCCACCATCTGAAAGCCACATCCTGGTTTCTATGTTTTCTGAGCATTTCCTTTTGGAGTCTCGGGATCTGGAACTCTTCTTGGTGTGTATTTCATATCGTGCCCCTGCTTAAAGGAGAACCAGGCCTGCATGGTGAAGGGCCACCAAGAAGAAAGGAAAGGGGAGGAAGTCTGCGGCATGGTAGAGCTGGGTCTGTAGAAGGGCTGGGGAAGTGGTTCCTGACCTCCCCCACACACACACTGCCCCCATATTTCTGCAAGCAGCCTAGTTGTGCCCAGTCCTGTTTTGCTTTTTTGTGCCAGTACTGGGCCTTGAATTCAGGACATAGCCCTAAGCTTTTTTTTTTTTCTTTTTTTCTTTTTGGGGTCCAGTCGTGGGGCCTGAACTCTGGGCCTGGGCGTTGTCCCTCAGCTCTTCAGCTCAAGGCTAGCGCTCTACCACTGGAGCCACTTCCGGCTTTTTTCTTATGTGGTGTTGAGGAATCGAACCCAGGGCCTTATGCATGCAAGACAAGCGCTCTGCCACTGAGCCACCTTCCCAGCCCGCCCTAAGCTTTTTATATGCAAAGCTAGTATGCTACCACTTGAGAGACAGCTCCATTTCTGGCTTTATTGGAGATAAGAGGCTCATAGACTTTCTTGCATGAGCTGGCTATGAACCTTGATCCTCAGGTCTCAGGCTTCTGAGTAGCTAGGATTACAGGTGTGAGCCATCAGTGCCTGGCTTTTCTTACACCCATGCCGGGTGTTTTTCTTAGATCAGTGGTTTTCAAAATGTGGCTGGAGGCCCAACAGTAGCAGCAGATGGGGAGTTTGTTAAAATGAGAAGTCCGCTTCTCCCCCTACCCCAGTGGGCTGAACAGGGCCCTCTGAGATGGGATGTGCAGCTGAGTTTTAAAGAGTCTGGTTGATCCTGGTGGTGAAGGCCAGGGTCTTAATTGTACAGTTTGGGGCCTCTCCCAGGCTTACCTGTAGGCCTTCAGTCAAATTTTATCCTAATTGAATTTTTATAAATAGGCCTGTCAAGGAGCTCTCAGTGCAGATGTTTGTTTTTAATAAGCAGAACTAAAGTAACTTTCCTGGCAGTAAAACTGGATTTCCATTAGCTACTTCTCGGCCTAAGGAGCAAACATCTTGTCTTCTTACAGCCTAAAGGCTGAGGTGCACTTAGGCTAGGGGCTGAACATTGCAAAGGCATGGTGTCTCCTCTGCCAGCGACTTTTTTTTCAAGACCCAAGAAGTTGGCAAACTAGAGCTGGAGAAGTCAGTTGGAACCCCAGCTGTTTCCCAGCAGGTGATTGGGCAAGTTGTTTAAACTCTCTGAATCTCTATGTGGTTGTTTCGAACAGCCCTAAAAGTGCTTCCTGAAGGATTTACTTGGGGAATTGTGGGAAAGTGAGCCTAGTCTGCTTTCCCAACTCAGAACATGCAAGCTTCTAGATCCTGCAGCCCCAGATTCGGGCCACTGCTCCTTACCCAATTCCCAGCACCTTAATCTTGCCAAGAAAGGAGGCCAAGAGAAAGGCAGAACCGAGGCTCCTGCATTCTGCCCTCCCCACCACAGCTTTTCCTGGGGCTGCAGCCTACCAGGCACCAGGAAGCACACTATCACCCACAAACCCATCACAGGACACAGAAAATCAGGTAGCCCTTGTGGGGTTTTCTGGGATGACACAGAAGGGCAGAAAGTAGCTGAAACAGTTTCCCATCTTGCAATCCCAAATCCTTCTGTACCTTGTCATGCCAGAGGAAGTGGCTAGTGGCCAGCTTGTGGGCTCTAGGTGGACTTTATCTTCTACAAAAAAGGATGAGGCCAGGCTTCCACAGGAGACTGTGGAAGTTCTATTATTCAATTGAGTAAAGCATCCCTGAGAGCGCAGCTGAAGACCCCTCTCAGGGCTGGAAGGTCTGGCACATGGTAGAACTATCCAGGTAGGATGCTGACACCTGCAGATCGCGTTACTCACACCAGCCACAGTGTGACTGGGGTCCAGGGCAGAGACAGCGGTGTTAGAGATAAGGAGATTTGGAGATGAGTAACTTGCCCCATGGACTAACCTAGGTCAGAATTAGGATCTGAACTTGGAGCTCAGAAGCCATACTGTGGGCTTTCATATGTTATTTGCAGGTCAGCCTTTTAGACTAATCTCAGACTTCTCTGCCTTGCAAAATGGGAAGAGGTGCTCACCGTTTCAGGGACACCCATTAGAAATGCAAGGCTGAATCAAGATATAAAGGGAACTGTATGTCAGTTATGAAATCCAGCAGTACTGGGCCTGGAACGCCACGCCATGCCCTAGAGCTGTAGGTGTTGGAGGCTGCAGCTGTCCCCTGGACTCTGAAATCAGTGTCAGCTAATGGGTTGTGTGGCCTGGAGATGCCTAGAGGAACAGCTGCAAGTTGATTGGGCTCTGAGCACCACTTACCTGCTAGTAACCTCCCTGTAGGGTGGGAGTTGCAGCAGCCACCTCCAGAGGATAGTCAGTCCAAAAAACTGAGTGGCTGAACATCAGTGGCTCACACCTATAATCTTACCTACTCAGGAGGCTGAAATCTGAGGATCACGGTTTGAAGCTAGCCCGGGCAGGAACGTCGATGAGACTCTTCATTTCCAATTAACTGCCAACAAGCCAGAAGTGGAGCTGTGGCTCCAAGCACCCACCCTTGAGCACAAAAGCTCAGGGACAATGTGCAGGCACTGAGTGCAAGCCCAAGACTGGTGCCAAAAAAAGGTGACATTAAAATACCACCAACCTAGCATTGTAAGTGAACCCGAATAGGGTAGTGAAGGACTCCAAAAATGCCAAGCCCTAACCTCAGCATGTATTTCCCCTTTTCCTGTACCTTCATGGCTTATTTAGATTTATCAGTCTTATCTAAAAATGTGAATATTAGGAATCCCTAAGACGTGTTAATCTCAGATCCCTAAGCCTATTTAGGTCCATGTTTGGAGAAAATAGCTTTCTATCACGGAAAAAGTGGGCTGGCTTAAAAATAATTTAGCACATTTTTTTGGGTTTTCCCAGGAAAGAGCTCAGAGCTATTTACAGTGGTGAGCTTCCTACTGACTACTGACAGTGCACCTGCTTTCCCAGGACTTTTGCGGCCCTTCACAGCAACATGAGAATGAGGGCTGCTTTACTTTTTATTTCCCAACCCCTTTTGAGACAGGGTCTTGCTATGTGGTCCAGGCTGGCATTAAAAATCACGATCCCCTGCTTCTGACTCCCAAGTGCCAGAATTACAGGTGTGTCCCACCATATTTGGTTCCTTTCCATCACAGAACGTCTGAGATTTAATAAGTGTGTATTTGGGGGTAACCACTGTGGTGCAGTGTGAAGCCGAAGGAAGTGACCGTGGTGGGAACTTAAAACTGAAGGCCCTGGGTGTACTGCCGGTCACTGAGAAAACAGGCTGAGCGGCCAGGGGTGGAGTTGGGCCTCTCCTAGGCAGTTTTGCTGGAGGACTTTGATAAGACTCAGGTTCTTGCTAGGCTGTATTAGTAGCACTGTGACCTTGGGTGAGGGAGCTCTGTTGGCTTCCTGTCACATGGAGAAATGCTTAGCTGCAGACAGGTTCCCTGGGAAGCAATGTCTGGGATAGATTAGGTGGTATTAGCTTCTAGGGAGTGCCCTTAGGATGGAAGGGTTAGGAGAAATGAGCCTGTGCTATCGTTGTGACCCCCAGGTGCCACTAAATGCTGGGATGGCTTTTCAGAGCCTAGACAAAAGATGTGATGTGCCACTATGGAACAGGTGGCGGCGGGAGCGGGGCTGGCAGCGGGCAGCAGATGGGGGGAGGCAGGAGGACTTCAGTCCTGCAAGGGAATCTGCGCAGGGGAACACAGAAGTGTCTGTGCCACATTGTGCTCTGCCTGGCTCAGGTGAGCTGGGGAGAGAATACCAGCCTGATCTTGGTAATCCTTGGCCCTCAGGGAACAAGATTTGCTACAATTCTGGCCCTGGGAGTCAGAGAGGGGTGGAGGGTTCAGGGTGGGGGTGCAGCCTCATAACCCCTTGTCTCACCCATCAAATGAAAGCATTTTGGGATCACTTTCCCAAGGGGCCCATTGGGAATAAAAAACCAAACAAAAAAAAACACCTTCCACCTGTATATACCTCCACAGGTCATGGAAAGCACGGCGTGGGCCTGTTGGGCTGGGTGTGGAGGGCTGGGATTGTAGTTTGGTGTTGCTGAGGAAGTCCTGGGACTGGAGGTTGCTGGCAGGAGCCATGGCTTTAGGTGCGGCTCTAGGTTCATGGAGGTCACGTTTACTCATCTCCATCCTCCCCACTTCTAGTTTCAGTGGCGATTCTCCCGGGATGAGATGCACAGCAGGCAGATGAGGAAATCCAAAGGGAAATTCAGAGACAAACGCCACACAGAAGAAAAAGAGAAGAATCTCGAAGACCAGTTTTCCAAAGGTGGCGACATGGGAAACTGTGTGTCCGGTAGGCAGCGGAAGGGCGGAGCCTGCGAGCTGATGACGGGCCCTGTGCCGGAGGCCAGGGGAGAAGGGCAAGGTGGGGGCACCGTGCAGAACGGTCCTGCGGGTCACAGCAGGGCCCCAGCAGCCCCCCAGTGCTCTGATCCCGCAGAGGAGGCTGAAGTTACTGCAGAGCTCGCTCCAGTGGAGGGAAACTGAGTCCTGGGCACTCTGCACCAATGCTTCTTAAGCTGGCAGAACCCCAGGCCTCTGCCCAGCTGGTTTGCCCTGGTGTTCTGTGTTACCCTTTGGCTTGACCTCTCCCTGTGAGCTCATCTGGGCCTTCTGAGGGCCGGTCCCTGATAGTTTTGGTTTTTGCACATCCATTGACCTAGTGTTAGAATGAGAGGTCAGCTTATTTCTTCTAGACCTCAGGGCTGGAGGCCCAGCCCAGCTCCCCAACTCCTCCCAAAGGAGGCCTGGACCATCCAGTGCCTGTATCACCCCTAAAGCCTTCAGGGCAACTTGGGTCAAATCCATGGACATTTCTGGCTGTTCTTCACTCCCCTAGCCTGCCAGGCAGTATCCACCGCCTCTCACTCAGTGCAGCTACTTGGAGACTCTGAACAAGCCTTGGAGCCCCACGGCTGCCCTGCTCCACCTAAACGCTGCACTCCCAAATGCTTTGGCAAAGATGACATAGGAAAGGGTGGCAGGCAGCCTCCTGCTTCTCTCAAAGCAGTCCTATAGATATTGGTAACCTGGAAAGGGAGCGGTAATTCTGTGTGCACCTGCTCTTGCAGAATGTTCAAGAAAAAGTATTGTGTTAGTATTAATGCCAAAAAAAAAACTTTTTTAAAGATTTTGTATTCAGCACATCTTATGAACGAACACACGTTCCTGTCATTTCAGGGCATTCAGACTGGCTGGGTGCCCTTGTTCTGTGCTATTTTAATCAGTGTATCATTGGCCAAATTGTTACCATGTATGCTGTGTCTATGTTTATGTTGTCCAGAAAGTATTGTTTAAGGCTTTAAGTAGATGCATCTGGCAAACCTTGGAGAGAGAGAGAATGCCATTGTTTTGGCGGAAACAACAGCCTGTCTCTTCTCTTTCTTGTTTAGTTACTTAAAGCAATAAATCATCTGAGTTTAATGCCTTGTGAGTAGTATTTCCTATGTCACAACAGAAGTGTTGGCCTAGTGGCTAAGTTGTGTTAAGTCTAGCACTCCTGGCTGGCTGTGTGATTCAAACAGGCTCCCACAGAGAGCGGCAAAGCCAGGTAAGAGGGGCACACGGTGAAGACTAAATATCTTTCAGTATGATCCAAGAGTCCCATCCATTTCTAACAAGCTTTTAAGTAAAGTAGCCAACAAGGCTAATCTTTTTCATTTGAGAGTTTATTTAAAAATTCATTCCTAATATATAGTAGGCAGAGCAGAAAACTTAGTCACACCCCCCAGTCCATCTCTCTTAACAAATCCTCACCCAACCTTCAGAGCTGAAAAGGGTACAAGACCCAGTTCAAAGATACACATTTTTTTTTGGGGGGGGGGTCCGGTTGTGGAGCCTGTCCCTCAGCTCTTCAGCTCAAGGCTAGCGCTTGAACCACAGTGCCACTTCCGGCTTTTTTCTTTTTGCTTATGTGGTGCTGAGGAATCAAACCCAGGGCCTCAAGCATGCAAGGCAAGCGCTCTACCACTAAGCCACCTTCCCAGCCCAAGATAGACATTTTTAACATGACCTTTTACACAGTTATACTTGGTCATTAATAGGTCCACACTGCTTTGATTTTTATGGTTCTGGGGATCAAACCCAGGGCGTCATGCATGCTAGCAAGCTCTCTACTTCTGAGCCACACATTCTGATATAGAAGTTTAGGGAGTGCTACACTGAAAGAATATGCCAGAAATAAGAGTTGGGAACAAAAGCAACTGAAAACGAACAAGTTTTGTCCTCCCTTGCCTCCTTCTACTCCTGTCAAGGTGGCAGCAACCATCTATGGTGAAGGGTCTCACCCACATGGCAGCACCTTGGAACCGCAGGAGTGAAGGGGCAGAATTACAAAACAGTGCTGCCTAGCTATGCATCCGGTCCCAGTGCTATGAATGCATGGTGACACCTGGATAGGGAATGGCTAGTCTGGGAATGGCCCAGGAGATAAGGTGTTTTGTTTTTAAAGCTCCCTGAAGACTCTTAAGGTGCAGCTGAGGTGAGAAGCACTGACCACAGGATCTCCATGAATGTGACCACGTTTCGTTCTTCGTGAAATGAAATGCTTTTTCTGAATGGTCAACAAAGGCCCTAAAGGCCCATCTGCGTTGCAAACTTAGGGAAGGAGGGGGATCCTGAATCCTGTTTTCCAGTGCTTGTTCACAGGCTTTTTGTTTTTTGGTCAGTTGTAGGGCTTGAACTCTGGGTCTGTATACTGTCCCTCAGCTCTTCAGCTCAAGGCTAGCACTCTACACCACTTGAGCCACAGCGCCACTTCTGGTTTTCTGGTGGTTTATTGGAGATAAGAGTCTCACAGACTTCCCTGCCTGGGCTGACTCTGAACTGTGAGCCTCAGATCTCAGCCTCCTGTCGTGAGTAGCTAGGATTACAGGCTTGCGCTGCCAGCACCTGGCTGTTCACAGGACCACAACCGGACCCTTCCCCACCCCCCAAAATGTGTATCTTTGAACTGGGCCTTGTACCCTTTTCAGCTCTGAAGGTTGGGTGAGGATTTGTTAAGAGGGATGGACTGGGGGGTGTGACTAACAGTTTTCTGCTCTGCCTACTATATATTAGAAATGAATGTTGGAAGAAACCTCAGGACCAAGTAAGCACTGCGGGCATGATCAATGTGAGGAGGCAGCTTTGGGGTCATTGTCATGGTGGTCTATAAGGACCCAGGCGGCCAAGGGTGATCAGGACAACCATGTCAGAGTAAATGCCATGTGAAAAGCCAGGAAGGCCTTCTGTACCTAGTCTATATGTATGATCTCACTCTTAATTTCTTTAGTCGCCCCAAGTATGAGAAGGGGCTAGAGGCACCTTACTAGATTTACATGAGCTTTAGGAAGAGGTGTGTAAAGTGCCAGGTCTGGGCTGAGAGTAACATGTGACGGAGACTGGTGGTCTCTCCCTCCATCCATGGCCTTCTACACTCCCTTGCCTATTCCTAATTTGAGACCCATGACCCCGAGTTCTGGCCATAAGCCTGGCCAGGTCCCCAACCCTTCACTTCCAACAGCCTTGGTACTACTCAAGATGAACCATGACAGGGACATTATATTAACTACTGTGCTGAACCACTGAAATGTTGCTTCTCTTTACGAAAGCACAGCATGCCCCATCTTAACAAAAATGCCACAGAAATAATTAGTCTTCATTTAGGTGGGTAGTGGTTATTAAGTAATGAAAAGGTAAAGATCTGTTGGGCTCCATGTCTTTATCTTTCACATCTCAAAATGTTCAGACTACATCAGAGTTGCTGAGGCTGGATGGGAGCAGATTTAAGAACAGCCTCAGCAGTGGCAGCAATGATTAGCTTGGTCAGGCTCACCCAAGCCCATCTCATGGAATCCATTTTGGTTGGGCCCACAGCTAGTGTTGGGGGGTGACATTGAAGGCAACACCATCTGAACTTTGTCCCCCTGGGGCTGACAGCATTTGGGATGAAGATGAAGGAGGAAGAGTGAGAATAACTGGGGTAGGTGGGCAACCAAGGGCTCACTGCAACCCCAGCATGAGCACAGCAGGGTGCACCCTGGTGATTGGCCTCTCTGTGACCCCAAAGTTACTGATGCAGTCTCCCAGGAGAGGCCGGGCTTCCTGTACCTGACTCGGGTCTGGAACAGGGAAGTGTGTGCATGTCAGATCTCAGGACGAGAGCCATTAGGCTGCTTGGCAGGGATTCTGAGGTGGTTGTTGCCAGAGTAGGAAGCAAAGCAATAGGTTCTTGTTGATAGCAATTGTTTCTGTAGTCAGACCAAGAAAACTAAGCCCAGGTACAGGACAGGTGCCCCTCAGAACCTGGTGATTCTTGTCTCCCCTCCGCCCCCCCTCCCCCAAATCTGGTACTTTGCTCCAGCAGGCCATGGCTGCTTGGCAGACCAAGCCTGTGTGGGCATGAGGTGTTTAAATTCCTGCACCACTGTGCTAGGTGTGAGAAGACAGCCATCAGAAGGGCCTCATGACCCATGGGGAAGCTTCCGGTCCTGTGGGAAGTCAATGCCAGGCCACCACTGTGTCAAGCAGCTCCCCCTCCACCCCCCCGCCCGCCCTGCCCCGCCCCCAGTAATGGTGAGGAGGAGGCACAGGCATGTGTGTGGTGCGATGAGAGAACAGGCCGGGGGGGGGAGGGGCACTGCACATGCTGTATAGTACAGGCTGTACTGCCCGGGAACTGCCCCATGGGCCAACACAAGCCAGCTAGAACTAAGCAGGAGATGGGGTAGTCACACAGAATCAGGGAGAGCACCCAGTGTCTTCAGTTGTGCACCAGTGCCAGGACCAATGGGCACTTACACAGGAGGTTCCCAGGATGCCAGCCACAAGACGAGACCGTGGTTCCACAGCTCTTGCTCACAGGGGTGCTGAATCCTGCCCTTGGGATGCAAGACTAAGGTGGCTGGTGGCTGGGAGAGAAAAATGCCCAGCACTAGTCAAGTTCTACTCACTCTTGCCAAGCAGCCAGTCCTGCTCAATCCCTGTCCACTACAGCCCTAAAAATCAGGGGAAGAAAAGCCCCTAGCTACTGCTCTGTCCCCAGGTGTACACAGCTAGGGGGAGTCTGAGGTCCCCTTGTAGACAGACAGTCCACAGTGACACAGTCTCTGCTGTTTGAGTGCACATGTGGGCCCTACCATCAGTTACCCCTTCTTGACTTAACATGCCCTGCTGGTAAGATTGGGTTTGCACACAATGTCGCCAATTCTTACACAGTCCATATTGTGTGAACTTACTAATCACAACCAAGGAGGCCATGGGCAGATTGCATTATGGCAGCCAACTGGAAAACCTTCACCTACAACCCTGCTCCAGAAGAGAGCTACTTACCGAAGACATCATCCCAACAAAAGCCCCAATCTCAACAAAGGAATACACGAAATATGAAAACAAAACAAAACAGTAATCTGACACTTTCTAGAGATGCTGGCTCAAGTAACAGATTCCAAAAAATACTGAAATAGTTGAAATGTCTAATGCCTGCTTTCAGGCGTTAGATGTCAATAGCATTAGATGTCAATAGCAGCTCAGTGAATCTGGAGAGCATTCAGACAAATAGATAAGCTTAACAAGAAAGGCAAGGCAGGATATGTATGAGATATTAAGGGAGATGAGGTCCTGAAAATAAAGAGCTCAACAAGTCAAATGAGTTCAGTACAAAGTCTCAGCAGAGCTTGAAGACAGAACTATCAAAAATGATAACACTCAGGTAAAGAAAGAATGAAGAAAGAACTCAAGGTGTTTGGCACATCATTGAATGATCAAATATCCACATTATTGGAGAAAATGAGTATAAAAATACAACACAAAGAATCAATGAAACAGTCGGTTCTATACATTACTACTCATACCACATAGGACAAAGTATTGTTAGGAATTATTTTGGAAAACTACATGCTAACAAATTGGAAATTTTTGGGAGCCATATGACCAACCAAAACTGAACCAAGAGGATATAAAAAATGAAAAACATAAGCAGACCAATAACAAGTAATGAGATGGACTCAATAAAAAGTTCCAAAACAGAACAGCCCAGGACCAAATGGCCTTACTATACCAAGAAAACACCAAATGAAACCTATAGACCAAAATCCACAAGGAACTAGATGTGAAAATCCCTAACACTAGCAAACCAAATCCAATAGCACATCAAGATCTTATACAGTGATCAGCTAGCTTCATTCCAGGGAGACAAAGATGGCTCACCATAAACTAATAAATGTAAAAATACATCAAAATAAAGGAAAAATCCTATCATCCCAATACATGCAGAAAAAAACATTTCACAAAAAGCAGTGTTGGAGGTATCAAAATTACAGACAGAGCTAGCAGTGAAAACATCTTGGTACGACACAAAGATAGGCCTAAGGACCAATAGAACAGAAGTCCCAGAAACAAACCTACAGGCATACAGCTATCTTAATATTTGACAAGGGAGGAAAGAGAATGGAAATAAATCCCCTTTCAAGGAATGAATGATGGTGGGAAAACTGGAGATCTACATGCAGGAAACTAAAACTAGATCACTAGTTCAAATTTTAACTAGATCAGTTCAAATTAGCGCAAAGACCTCAAATGTAAAACCCAAAACCTTAAAACTACTACAGGAAGTAAGTAGTAAGACCTTACTGATAAAGGCAGGGACTTCCTAAGTACCAGGGGCTCAGCTAATCACAAAATTGATAAGCGGGGCTGCATCAAACGAAGAAGGTTCTACATGGCAAAGGACTTCATTAACAAGCTAAAAAGACAGCCTATAGTCAGACAATGGCCTAATATACAAAGAGCTCAAGAAACTAACCCCTCAAAGAATCAACAACTCAATTTGCAAAGAAATGGATGGACCTAGAAAAATTATCTTAAATGAAATCACACTTAGACAAAGGATGCATGTGTTCTCTCATATGTAATTAGATCTAATTTGTAAATATACAAGTAAACACAGTCATATGCAAGTGTATACAAATGTATTAACTGAAGTATGGTATACGCATGGGAGAATTCAAATGGTGTAGCTCCTTAGAAAAACTAACTTGCTGTCCAACACAATGAATATCAGGAAGCAGGTACCTGCAATAAGAGGAGGGAGGGTCAAGGGGCTGGGATAATATTCAATGCATATCCTAGGAAACTAGGAAAATTTTAAGAAAGGGGTTGAGTTGGGAGAGATTGGGGAATGATGAAAGGGATGTTATCATTCATGATGCATTGTACCTATAAACTGACATTAAAATTTCAAAAAATTTAGAAAAAGCATTTGACAAAATGTAACATTCTGTCACAATAAAGCCCTAAAAAAAAATAGGTATAGTAGGTTCATCTCTCAACATAATAAGGGCTATACATTATAAACACACAGCCAGTATCACAGGGAAATAAGACTAAAAAAGAGACCTCCTGTGGCTAGGCGATTCTATTATTTAAATGTCCCTGATACCCAAAGTGATCTATAGCGGCACTGCAAACACCAATGTCATTCTGGGAAGCATGTCAGGACACTCAACCTTCAACTTCACATGGAAGCACAAAAGACCCCCAAGTAGTCAAAGCAATCTTGAGAAAAAGAGCAAGCGAAAGATAATGTAATACCTGACTTTGAGATACTACAGAGCCATAGTAACTCAGACAGCACAGTCCTACCCGAGAAAAAGACCAATAAACCAATGGAACAGAATAGAGAATCTCACATAAACCTATATACGCACAGCAAAATGGCTCAGTAGTTTCTAAAATGTACATTCAGTGAGGCGAAAGCCTCTTCCACACATGGTGATAGGAATACTGTCTATGTGCAGAAGACTGAAACTTAACCCCAATCTTCCCTCCTTAGTGTAGGGAAGACCTTAAGTGTATGATCTGAGATTTTAAAACTATGAGAGGAAAACATAGAGGAACTCCTTAGAGGTATTGGTAGGGGAAATGGTTTTCTGGATAAGAGTCTAAAGGCCTAGCGTGGGGGAAAAAAAGCAAGACTTGACAAAAGAAATGACATCAAGCTGGGCGCTGGCGGCTCACACTATAATCCTAGCTACTCAGGAGGCTGAGATCTGAGGATCCTGGTTCAAAGACAACTGGGGCAGGAAAGCCAGTGAGACTCTTATCTCCAGTAAACCACTCAGAAAACCAGAAGTGACACTGTGGCTCAAGTGGTAGAGTACTAGCCTTGAGGTGAAAAGCTGAGGGACAGCACCCAGACCAGAGTTCAAGCCCTACAACCGATGGAAAAAAAAAAAAAAAGGAAATGGAAACAAATTTAAAGCCAACGCACAGCAAAGAAAACAAATTCATTCAAAAGAGGACTAGTATTCATACTTTACAAAATTCATATTAAGGCTGGGAAGTTGGCTCAGTGGTAGAGCGCTTGCCTTGCATGCACAAGGCTCTGGGTTTGATTCTTCAGCACCACATAAGCAGAAAAAAACTGGAAGTGGCGCTGTGGTTCAAGCAGTAGGGTGCTAATCTTGAGCTGAAGAGCTGAGGGACAGTGCCCAGGCCTAGAGCTCAGCCCCCACGACCGACAAAAAAAAATTTCACACTAAAAAACAAAACCTCAATCCACTTAAAGAATGAGAAATTATCTACATACACTTCTCCAAAGAAGAAATATAGTCAATAAATACATGAAAAATGTCAATATCAGTTATCAGAGTTATACAAATCAAAAGAGACCATCTTATGCCAGTCAGAATGGCCATCACCAAAAGCACATACAAAAAAAGGCTGGTAAAAGAATAGTGAAGAGGAACTGTTACTCACTGCTGATAGGAATATAAATGAGTGCAGCCACTATGGAAAACAACATGGAAGTTCCTGAAAAACAAAAATCAGAACTGTCCTCCAACCCAGCTAACCCATTTGAGACTATACATCTGAAGGAAATGAGGTCATCTTTCAGAGGATACTTTCATGCTTATGTTTATGGGACCCTGTTCTAAAGCTGACATGGAATTTGCCTAGGTAACCATCATCAGATGATAGATATGGAAAATATGGTTCATGTCTATAATCCCTCTTATTCACAGGCAGATCAGGAAAATCAGTTTGAGCTAGTCCAAGTAAAACCTTAGACTAATATTACATGTTCTCTCTCATGCAGAATCTAGACTGTATGTAATATATATAGTAATATATTATATATGCTATACTATATTATATAGACTATATAATATATATTACTATATAATGTATAGAGAGAGAGGGAGAGAGCATATGCTAGGTGCTGGTGGCTCACACCTGTAATCCTAGCTACTCAGGAGGCTGAGATCTGAGGATCACGGTTTGAAGCCAGCTTGGGCAGAAAAGTTTGGGATTCAGAGAAGTCTGTGAGATTCTTATCTCCAATAAACTATTCATAAAACGCCAGAAGCAGCACTGTGGCTCAGGTAGTAAAAGTGCTAGACTAGCCTTGAGCAAGAAAGAGGCTCAAGGACACCACCCAAGCTTTGAGTTCAAGCCCCAGGACCTGTCAAAAACAACAATGACAACATATATAGATACATATATATATGAGATGACTTACATGAATGTTCAGCAGGAGGTACTGTTTTGGAGGTATCAATGAGAGGGGAGAAGGCAAGGTTAATATGATCCAAGTACTTCATACACATGTATAGAAGTGGAATAATGAAACCTGATTTTAAAAAACTTTATATACACATACGGAAATATCATAATAAAAGTTCTTTGTACAATTAATATACAATAATTTTTAAAAAGGAAAAAAGCAAAACCCCATCTAAATAAAACAAGCTGAGTGTGATATTACATGCTTATAATACCAGCCATGTAGATAGGAGAACTGCAGTTCAAGGCTGGTCTGGGTAAAGCAAAACTCTACCTAAAAAACACACTAAAGTTAAAAAGGCTTGGCTCAAGTGGCAGAATACTTGCCTATCAAGTGCAAGGCTCTGAGTTCAAATCCGAGTACCTCAACAAAACACACACACACAACCCCCCCCCACACACACACATTTGGAAACTATGAGAGGGGTGGAGGAGTTGCCTTAAAGTTAGACCAGTGATTACTAAGGACTAGAAAGGTAGGGGCTGGTTGAGGATGGAAAAAAGGCAGATGGATATGACCATGCACACTGATGTTTGCAGGGAAATTATCAAAATGGAACCTATACATACAATTAGTTTGTTAGTGAATACAGATACCAAAAATTTCCAGGAGTTAATATAAGGAACAGAGTGGGGGATCCAGGAGGGAAAAAAATCTGTCTGTCTTTTACTGTGTGACCCAGAAGCAGTCCCGAGGGAAGTACTGAAGGTTTGATAAATGTTGCTGGGCAACTGGAGAACCTCGTGGGAAAAGCTAGATTCCTATCTCACATCAAATACAAATTAATCTCCAATGGATTAAACATTGTGATTATCAAAGGAATATGTACTTTAAAAAGCCAAGGTGAAAGACTGATATACATGAGTATATACAAATTTAGAACTCTAGTATAAGAACAGAATTCAGGGACTAGTAACAAACTAAAGGTTTAAGTATGTGTAATATATAGAGTAGACAAAGGATCAGGGCTTTTTTTAAATAAAGAATCACTGATCTGTAACACATCATCAAAGTGCACATACAGCAAGACAACATTCTCAAAAGAAACACAGCTAAAAATTGAGGTTAAAAAAATGTAACGGAACAATCAGAAAACTTAATTTTAAAAAATCAGCTTCCATCCAACTAGTTAGCAAAAAGATAATTGAAGATAAGATGTCTAGGGTTAACCAGAAATGGGCATTTTCATACCCTATTAGGGTATAAATGGTTTATGCATTTTATAGGGCAATTTGGCAACAACTAGCCATTTTTTAAAATCTAGAAATGATGCTTCTTGTGATTCTTAGGAATACATATACAAAAAAATCATACAAACATGTTTGTTAACTGTTACATTGTAATAGCCCCAAAGTGCAAATAACTTAAGTATCCATTATAGAGATGCGGCCAAGTCCATTATGGCATATGTGCACTATCTGGAGTGTATGAAGAGACCAGATAGCTGCACAGGCATGCAAGGTTAATACAGCATCAACTGATGAAAAAATGCCTAGCAAGCTCTTTACTGAGGTTCCTGGAAGTTCCAGGCATGGGATGCAGTGGGGAGAAGGGACTTGGGCATTTTAGGGTGTACATTTTCATATGCCAAAGGTGCAGTAAAAGAGGCCCACCAGGAGAGGTTCAAAGGGATGAGGTTAGGGTGATGGGCTTCTGCACAGTTGAAGAAATCAGAGCAGACCAGATCAATGTGGCTGGCCAACAACTAAGAAAGTGAGGAATTCAGAGCAGAAAACATTTTAAAATGCATGCCTTATTTGAGGATGGGTTAGGAGGTATCTTATATGTCATCACCATGCTGACAGCTTGTAGCATATCAGGAAAGAGTAATATTAAAGACAGCTCTCTATTCTCTCTGACAATAGCACATACTACCTTGAGTTTGATTTAAAATAAAAATGAAATAATGGCCTTTAGGTTAAATTATCAGCACATATGATCTCTAATACCTAGGAATAAAGGAAATTGCTGTTTTCTATTCAGAAAGGGAAAAAAAAATCTCAGAAATGCATGACCTTGGCTTGACAGTCATGACATGCACACATGTATTTGGACTTGCAAAGATGCATTACAAACATGTGCGCCTACAGCTGTGCACCCAGTCATCACATCCTCCTCGAATACTGTCTGCAGAGCAGGGGTGCAACCTTTCCCATGGCCCCACCTTCTCTGTACCCACAGGCTACCATCACTTCAGCAACTTGTCCAGGGCTGACCTACAACCAGAAGTAGCTACAAAACTCATCTTTCCCCAGCGCACCTCTACTTTGGGTCCCATGGAAATGTTCTCAGTATAGAATTCTCTCTTGTTGTTTTGCAACAGTTCTCACCATGTTGTCAAGACTGGTTTTGAATTTATGGGCTCAGATGGTCAGCCAGCCTCCCAAGTAGCTGAGACAACAGGCATTCACCATCATGCCTGGTCTACAACACACTTCCTCATAGAACACACCTTGAGATCGTTTTTAATATTGTATATATTACACTTTCCTGTCCACAGTGTCTACCTGGGTGACAGTGACACATAGTAGATGTTCAATGACTGACAATTCATCATTCAACAAGGTCTAGAAAACTCTGTTCCCTCCTATGTTAGCAGACTTCTGTGGTGGAGACAAAATATCTGTATCCTCTACTTGGGCCTCACCTCCCCAACAGCTGGGGCCTGCGTCTGTGAGGGACACTTCACAGTCAAACCACAGGAGTTCCACTAAAGGACTGTCACAGGTGTTCCCACAACTAGGCCTCCATCTCTTCCACATAATTAATTAATAGTACTTCAACAATATGACAGTACTGTTTGTTTCTTAATTTTGGTAAATATAATACTTTGGCTAGCTGGATGACAGGAAGAGAAGAATTCTGTATCTCTACACGTCTTTAAGTACAAAATTAAAGTTTTGAAAACAAAAACAAAAAGCAATAAGTGGCATTTTGGCCACTGCCTTTTCCAGCTACTAGTCTAACTTTGTCCTTTCCATCCTAGAAAACTTCCTTGAAACTATCGTCTATGCTCATTATAACTTTTCTTTCCTGCCAGTTCTTCCTAAGCTCACACCCACCCACGTTTACACTCTCACCATCCAGCTAACAAGATCAGCAAGGCCTGTTGACAGTCACTGATCACAATGTATCGCTCCTGTCAAAGCAGCAGCAGCCTAGTCAATGTCTGTTCCTCCTCCAAGCACTGTCTTCATAGGGGATTCTCTTCCTCCTGTTTATTAGGGCACTGTTTTGTAGCTTTTTTGAGCTCCCAAACACCAACAATCCCTACTGCTTAGTATGTACCACTGACACTACAGAGATAACTTGAAATTGACTGCAATGGACGAAAGAAATATGGCACTTAAAAAATCCCACTGGTCATCTTTAGAGGGTGGTAAGGCACAAACTCAGAATAGACTACAGTAATTGACAAATAAAAAGAAAGAAAAACATTGTCCTGCATCTTTTTCTTACAGTTTCAGGGTGTTTTTTTTTTTTTTTTTTTTTTGTCGGTCGTAGAGCTTGAACTCTGGGCCTGGGCGCTGTCCCTCAGCTCTTCAGCTCAAGGCGAGCGCTCTACTACTTGAGCTACAGGGCCACTTCCGGTTTTCTGGTGGTTTATTGGAGATAGGAGTCTCACGGTCTTTCCTGCATGGGCTGGCTTTGAACCACGATCCTCAGATCTCAGCCTCCTGAGTAGCTAGGATTACAGGCGTGAGCCACCAGCGCCTGGCTATAGTTTCAGGGTTTTTGAGGTTGTGAGGAAAGGATCAGGCATGGATCCATCTTAACAACATTAAAAGTGGGAGACTGTTTGTCTCACATGATACGAAAAGAAGTACAAGCTGGCCAGTGGCTCACACCTATACTTCTAGCTACTTAGGAGGCTGAGATCTGAAGAATCGTATTTCATGGCTAGCCCAGGAGAAAAGTCTGCTAGACTCCATCTCCAAAATTAACCAGCAAAAAGAAAGACTGTTGCCATGGCTCAAATGGCAGAGTGCCAGCCTAGCAAGCATAAAGCCCTCAAACCACAGTACTGCCATTTAAAAATGAAAGTACATACACTATTTGACAATAAAGCCTTTGAAATAACCTTGAATCTATGTCTAAGTAACTTCTAGGTTAATTACCAGTTAACATGAAATACAGCATCATCTTAATGGCCGTGGTCTGGAGGATAAGTAAGCTAGGTTCAAAGTATGGGAACCTACAGGACAAAGAAGCCAAAGGGGAAAGTGCAAGCATGTGGTGAGGAGGAGGGTGCCACTGACACAAGAAACTCAGGACGCACCACCTCATGTCACACGTAGACTCTCACATCAGGGCATCAGTTACTGCACCTACAGATGACCCAGCAGAGCGAATCCTGATGCCAGTTGAAGAACTTACAGAAACAGCAGAATGCTACATCACTGCAGCTGAGGGGATGTAGGGGAGGAGGACACACTCCTGAGGTATATTTGGAATTTTTCCATGAGGTTTTGTTTTGTTTTTAAAGTGAGATCTACTGACTTAGACCCAGGATCCCAGGGACCATCCTTATGTGGAGGGCTCCACACCCATCCTGCCTAGGAGAAAACACCTAATGGTAAGCTACTTGGGGAAGACCAACCAAGTACATGCTTGGTCTTTCTAGTAAGCCCTGCCATGTGTCTTCACTCTGAGACTCTCATGTCTGCTGTCACAAAGAATATTTCCATAAACTCACAGTGCCAAAGGGTTCTTAGCGAGTTCCTTAACCTGGCTCATCTGCTCTGGACAGGCTTTTTCATATCAAACTTCATGAAGGACCTACCATGTGCCGAGCACAGTGCTAAACAAGACAGGCCTCTCCCCACATGAGGGGTCTTTAGCAGAGTAAATCTAGCATCCTCTCTGAACAGAATGAGGAGGAGCAAATGAACGGTGCCCATGGATGCTCTGCTAGCATTCTCCACACATGGGATTCCATTTGATCCCGGGAGCCCTTCGAGGAAGGTGGTGGTATTACCACCCTTCCATGTGTGGTTCCAAGTGTGTGATTTCCAGTGGGGCATAGAATAGTCCAGGGATTTGTTTGGCATCACTGACCTAGTAGGTGATACAGCTGGGATCTGAACTCAGTAGTCTGGCTCAAAGGGTCTCTCCAGTCTCGAGCCACTATGTAATAAATTCCAAGCCCCACTGACTGAGGGTCACTCAGTTTGAGCACCAAAGAGATGTGGACAGGACTGGCAGCCAAGGGCAACAGGCCATTCTTGGCCAGCAGACCAGAAAATGCTATTCAGTTCTTAATGCCAAATGACAGAGCTGAAAGAACACCACAGGCAAGCAGCGTTTGTGACCTGGCCCACCCCAGCAGCTCACACTTGGTGACAGGGAGTCAGCACAAGGTGGCAGGTAGAGCTGGGATCCCCAGGCTGGTGTGGTGACCCTTGCTCTCTGAGAGCATCAGGCACACAGCATGGTGCTGGTCAGACGGAGGCAGTATCCCCCTACTCCTCCACTGCTGTGAGGCCACCCTGCACCTCCCATTCCCAACAGGCTCCCTGCCAGCTGCCTTCACTAGTTGTCAGAAGAGCCCCTTGCTTACCCCACCCCTGAATCTCATTATGTGCTTCTACACCTTGAGAACTCAGCTCTAAAGCCTCCCTCAGCCAGGGCACTTGGGGGTTAATGTATTTATCAGGGCTCCTGTGGCCCAGAACTTCTTCCAGTCCCCTCACTTCTGAAATTCAGGTAGTCACTTCCCAGAACGGACTTCCCATCAGGCCAGCCGTCCCCTTCTCTCCCTCCCACTGAATTCACATCTGGAATCTAACAGCCATGTGCTGCACAACGATGTTTTGGTCAATGATGGGACTGCATACCTAACATCATTCTCAAAGGACTAATGACTGCCTGGCTTTCCAGGTTTGTGAAGCATGCCCTGTGACAGCCGCACAACGACAGAACTACTTAATAGTGTGCCTCTCAGGAGATATTCCAGTCAGGGAATAGCAAGTGGTACATGACAAGAGCTGGCCAACCCTTTCTGCTTAAACTTGCCAAGACACTACACAGGGCAGATGCCCTAGTGGCAATGCCAGCTGTCTGCAGATGCCATGAACTCACTCAGTTTAAGCCCAGAGCTCCTGGGAGGCCCACAGACATAAAGAGGAGCAACAGACATAAAGAGTAGCCCATCTTCTTGCTTCAGCTCAAGAATCATCTCAACCTGGTCTCCTAGGTCTCTAGCACTGGTCTGTCCTTTCCAGGCTTCATTCACATTCCAATGTTCTCCAGGTTGATATAAGACCCAGCACTTGCTTGACCTCAGTTAGTTCATGAATTTCTTTTGGATTTTTAAAAACCTAAACAAAGATAAACAAGAGCTTGAGTCTGCTTTCTAGCAGTTTTCATCAGAGCAGCCTTGAGATCAAATGTCACCATTCTTTCTGTCCTACCTGGGGATTGCCTCCTTTCCCTAGACAGTGAAGACTTAAAATGCTTTCTTCATTCAGTGATTTGTTACATACTTGCAGATACCAGGAACAACCCTGGAAAAGGAAGGAACTAAAAAGCAAAGATGCAGAATTGGGAAATGGCTCTTAACCCGAATCAATTCTTAGCAGGTTTCCACGGTCACCAGCCCACCTACCAAGACAGACAACAGGGAACATAACAATCACCAACACCTTTGTCTCTAACAGGAAGCTGTCTCCCACAGTGGGGCAGGCAGCCAGGACACAGAAGCAGCTAACAATTACCATGCACGTTTAGGCTATTTATTACCAGGAAGCAGCACATTGGATATTCTGCCCCTTAAAGCAGTTTCAGACCATGATAAAAGTACACTGAGACATTAAATATGAATTTTAAAAATAAAGAATATATTTAAATGATAAGTTCAATGAACATAAGGTATATAAACTGCTGCCAAATAATTTAAACACTTCCCACAAAAACTTATTATTTCCCATGATTAAATATACACATTTCATTTTCCTCTAAGGGCAAAAGGAAAAAAAAAAAACACTGTAATACCCAACTCAGAGTGTATCCTGAGATAATTAAACAGGAAATTAGAAGAAAATCAATATGGTAAAAAAAATAGTTTGATCAATAAATTCTTCCCAAAAAGTTTACAGTTAAGTGTGGTGCTAGCTAGCTTTTCTTTTATTCACCAGTGGTCACTTCAGTCCTAAAGACAGCTCAAGTAGAGATAGATGCTATTAAATAGTATCTCTTACTCTCCCAAATGGCTGTCAGTCTTCCAGTTTTGTTGCTTGGCCTGCTGCTACCACCACTTCTCAAAGCAAATGTGTTCTTTGGGAACATGGTTGTTTTCTAGTTGCTTGGAGAAAAAGTCTGTCATTGGAGGTGGGCCACAAATATAGAACAAAGTCTCTTCTGAAATATGATCTCTTATCTCCTTCTCTGTTATTCTTCCTTCTACCAAAAAATAGAATAAACCCCAATAAGCAAGACATGTTTGTATCTTGAATACAAGGACAGAATAAATAAGCACAGTATTTATTTGTAGTAATTTAAGCTCAGTGACTCTCGAGGCTCCCTAAACCTATCACAAGCAAACAGCAGTCTTTAGAGAGGACCAGCTAGCTTACTCGTCTTCAGTCGAGATGCAAAACTACACACCAAAGTAAATAAACTGTTTTACAAAAGCCCTTCCAAACAGGAAACCATGAGTAAGCTGAATGACCATTAATGGCAAATGGAACCCATGCAGCCAGGGCTGAGTATAATTTTTTGGATGCACACTATGGTGATGATGTAAAGGCCTACTAAATAGAAAGAACATTCTTTCAATATGGCAGTAGGAAATCTGCATATAATAAGTAAATCCAACTAATATAGTTCTTAATTGTTTCATGATGAATCATCTCTCAATTCCCCTGGCTGTTCCCTGGCAACTTCTAACACTAAAGTAAATGGTGTGCCCATCATATATAAGTGCAAAGATAGTCAAAACATCTTTGGGGACTCACCCGTGATGTATGGCTTAAGGTCCGCACTGATTTGTGTAGTCTGTTTTGTAACATGCAAACTGCACGCAATCTTCTCAGGAAATTCATTTACTAAATCAAGGATATTTTTCTGGAATGTCAAACATAGTTGGTCACACTACAATTTTAGAAAATCAAAACAGATGTGCAAAACCATTGACGCCGAAGCTCAACTCCCATTCTGCACATGTCTGCTGCTGTTTTCTCTATTTCAGGAGATGGTGTTTGCAGCCTGGCAGGCCAGAGATTCAGAGCACAGAGGCTATCTGGCTTTAGCTGGAATCTGAATATGCTAACAAGCACATTACTAACTCTCAGGGAGTGTTTTCTTTTCCTTTTTCTTAAGCATTGGCAAATTAGCAGCAGTTTCACTGACCACAGTTGTCTTTTAACTGTTTCTGTTCTTTTGTTCATTCATGCAGCTGCAAGGCAGTCCTGAGTGAAAGCCTTCTCCACTGGATGTACTTTTAGTTTCAATAGATGCAACCCATAAGGGCTCTCCTTAACCAGCTGGGTCGATTATCCAGGTCTCACCTGTGTGGGACACTCAAGCCCTCTAACTAGTCTCACAGCTCTCTCTCCCTGGAACCTGGGGTTTTGGTGTCATTTCTATTCACTCATTCCACTAAGCACAGATCCCATCCCACAGTACACACCCTATCCTGCCACTTACCTGGGAGCCCTCAACATTACTAGTTGTGACTGTCCTGGATGAGACATGATGGTCAATTCTCATTTGAACATAAATCCTACCAAGCTTTTTGTTAAAACCTTTGCAAAGAAATCAGACCCAACAGAAAAAAGACTTGTGGGCAATACCATTAAACAAGTCTACTTACAGCAAACTGAAAAACATATACTACCCTCTTTCTTTCTTTGTTTTGTGGCTTTTTTTTTTTTTTGGTGGTGTTACTAGGCTTTGAAATCTGAGCTTTGTGCTTTCTTTTCTTTCTTCCTTTCTCTTTCTTTTTTTCTTTCTTTCTCTTTCTTTTTTTCTTTCTTTCTCCCTTCCTTCCTTCCTTTTCTTTCTTTCTGTCTGCCTTTCTTTCTTTTTTTTCTTGTGTTGTTGTTGTTGTTTAGTCGTGGGGCCTGAACTCTGGGCCTGGGTGCTTGTAGCAATCTACCACTTGAGCCACAGCGCCACCTCTGGCTTTTTCTGCTTATGTGGTGCTGAGGAATAGAATCCAGGGCCTCATGCATGCAAGGCAAGCACTCTACTACCAAGCCAGCTTCCCAGCCCCAGCTTTGTGCTTTCTAAGTAGTCTCTCTAATGCTAAGCCACACTTCCAGCCTTATATTTGCTAGTTACTTCTGAGATAAGATCTCAATTCCTGTGCCTAGTCCATGATCTGCCCACGTTAGACTTCCCATGGGGATGGGAGGTATGTACCACCTTGCCCAACTTTTCCATTGAGATACTAAGTCTCAGACTATTCTGCCTAGGTTGGCTTAGAGCTCCAATCTTCCCAGTCTTAGCTTCTCACATAGCTTAGGACAACAAATCTATGTCACCATGCCCAGCTATGGGTTGAATGGAGTTTTGCATGCTTTTCTAATGTCAAATTTGAATCCTTCTATTCTCAGCCTCCAACTCCATTATGCATGTGAACAACCCGTCACCTGGTTCCCTCTTACCTTAAAAAGAAGTTCGCTGGTATTTTTTGCACTGTAGAACAGTTTGACTGTTCCTATCTCATAGCCACATCCTTTGTTTGCCCATTCTCGATGGAGGTCTGCTGCGTGTCTCAGGATGGAAAGCAAAGGGTTAATTCCAACCCCTCCTGCAATCAACACGAGGTTCCTAGGGGCATCTTCCGGTTGAGGGTCAAAAAAGAAATCTCCACCCACTCTCACCTCCACTTCAGAGTCAAGTGTACACTAAGGCAGGAAAGAAAAGGTTTTTTTAGTCCTTTGAAGCACAGTCTTTAAACCAAATGGTCTATCTTAATAAAACCAACTAATCTACTTTCTGCAATTTCATTAGAATCCAGGACTATTTTTCTAACTAGCTCTCAACATTTGCCACCCCACCTTTGTGTAACTGCTCCAGAACTGGAAGAAAAAAAAAAAAAGAGACTTGCTTCAATGATTTTTGTTGTTTGTTAACTTCTCAAGTGATAAACTGAGCTGACAAAAGTAGCAATGGTCAGGCAGGGAGCAGCCCCAAAGTGTAGGCTCTTGTGTTCTGATCAAGGCTGAGGAGGCAGGACGGGGACAGCATTATGCATGGACTGCTCTGGACTCAGTATGAAGACTCCTGGTACAGCCAGATAAGCACCAGGAGCTTCACAGGGCAGTCTCACGCCTACCCAGCACCTACTATTTGATGAGGTCACTTATACCCAAATACCACCAGAGTTCATACACTGGTTCTCATTGGGCAATACTGCCCCTGTCGGAGGTTTCAGAAATGCATGGAGATATTTTTTGTTGTCACGGATTTGGATTTGGGGATTCCATTCGGCCTTTGGGGGACTGTCTAGGACATGTGCTAGACATCCTACAAAATTAGTGGTATCCTGCAGTTTGCTCCTACTAAGTTGAAGGCTAAATCTTCAGGAATTTTGAGCCAGTACTACTGGCTGTTTGAAATCTGCTCCAGTGGGAGTATTTCTAGCACAGAAGTCAGTCAATGATGCAGTAAGGACTTACAATTCAAGGAGCTGGTTTCCCAACACACCATTACCCACAACATACAGGACCATTCACATTCATGACAACATTCCTGAAAGGTCCACAGACCATTCATATAGGTGAAAGATGGCTTGTAACAATCTAAGACTAAAGCCAAACTGTATCAGGCACCTCATCACTGTGACAAATACCTGAGACAACTTAAAAGAAGCACAGATTTGACTCCCAATTTCAGAGGTTTCCAGTCCAGAGCTGGCCATTTCCATGATCTCTGACATGAAGAAAAGCATCAGCTAGTATAGTGGGGGAAGGAAGAAGAAAGGGTAGGGCACATAGACAGATGGACAGACAGAAAGCCTGCATTAGCTGGCTGTCTTTTTCTCTGGGCCCCACCCCATGGGATGGTGCAGTGTATATTCAAGGGGTGGGTCTTCTCTATATACTAGTCCTCTCTAGAAATGTATATACACACTGAGACATACTCAGAGGTGTGCTATACTAATCTCCCAAGCACTTTACAATCTTATCAAGTTGACAAGATTAACTATCTCATTGTCTCATTTTACAAATGAACTCAAAGCCTTTTTTTATATAGATTTAGTTTGGGTGACTTTTCCAAAATGCAACCACTGCACAGAGTGTATTCAGTTGCGTTTATAACTTTATCAAGTATGTTCACTTTCCTTGAAAACCACATCCCAGCTGATATGTGTTTCCTTCTGTCACCAATACAACATACCTATATTACCTACATTTGGAAGTGCACTCATGGTGAGTCTATGTTTAGGAACACCATCTGATTATTCCATTCTACCCTCTAGTTTAAATATGACCAAGCATTTATATGTTGAAATATTCTTTGGTAATGTATGGGTCACTTTCCTCCTTTTGTACTACAATTAGAGAGCTATTTCTATTAATTTATGTGTTTATTTCCTTAACTATAAATTTCACTTCAGGACAAGGGGGAATTGGACTTTGGAGAAAAACACACTGACCCAGGAGTCAACGAATGAATTTTAATTACAATCCCAAGAAAATCTAGTCTTGTAACTTCTCTGGACATCTGCTGCTGTACCTGGAAAGGGGCAACAAGACCCACTCTGCCCACCTCAGAGTTGTTGTGGGCATCAAATGACAATGACACACCATGGGGGGGGGGTCCTTGCTGGATAAAGCTTTGTAGGAGACAGTAGCCATAAAGGAAGAAATGTATGGAGTATACCTGCTTCCTTCTTCCCTGATATTAAATAACAGAACTCAGGAATATGAAAATGTCTCTAGGTTTGTACCATTTACACACTCCTGGCATAAATCAACTAAATGAACACTCTCCTTAGACAATATAATAACGTATCACCCACACCTTGAGGAGGAAACCCTTGGCATTCATGCTTCAGCACTTCACATGCCAGGTGAGCAGAAAACACAATTTAAAAATGAGCTAAACTTAAGAGAAAAATCTAAAGGAAAACGAAAATTACTTGAATTCACAAAATAGGTCCTTTTTAGTAAAAACCATTGAATGAATGGAAATCCTTTCTCTGGGGAAAAAAATCTCTGAGCTTAACTGTTTTAAATATGTAGGAGATTGTTACATGAATGATAGTAAGTAGGTTTTCATTTTGACAAAAGAAATTAGCAGCAAGGGAGCATTTGGATTAAAATAGCTAGAATCTAGGAATGACTGCACTGGCTACCAAAGTGCTTTAAAATGTTCCTCCCTTTCAAGTCCTGAAAATAGAATTCAACATACAAGAGCCTTTGCCTAATGATGACGATTTCATCTCCTGTGTCCCCTCACTATCCCTCTTTCTTGCCTATATGCATCAAATATCATTCTTTATTCCTAAGAACCTGAAAGCCAAAAAAAGTGAGAAATGAAAAAGAAATAATTTTCTCCAGTGGCCACCTCTGGTGTGCTTAGTAATGACAACAAAGAAAGCTATTAGCTTACTGTTTGTTTTTAGAAAGTCAAGTACATTCAACCCTAAAGCTGACAAGAGAGTATGCCCAGGAAAAGATAATACCCCAGAAACCCATTTCTCCTTCGTGACAAAACCATCTGCAGTAGATCTATCTTCTAATTTGCTAGGATCTGGAAAGAATCAAAAGCTACCTTTGTCTTTGTTGATCAATAAAATTTACCAGGGCAGCAGGAACACAAGAAGCAAAGCACTGCACGGTACAGTAAGAAAGTAAAAGGACATTACCTTCAATCACATAGCACTGTATTAAATTTGAGTATAGATTTTCTACTTGTGAAATAAACCACCTTTCCACAGCAACTGGAGCTAAACACGCAATAGCTGTCTAGAACCCCTTACCCTGCCAAGAGCTTGAGCCAAAGCCGATAAAATAAAGGAAGACGTTTATGGCACTTTATCCCATGTCCCAACAGAGCAGCCTGCTGCCATCCAGACACTCACGTGCCTCCATTGTCCACTCTAATAGCTCAATAAGGCAAATCCTCAGGAGAAAAATAGCCACCTAAAAATGGTTCCAAGAAAAACCCGACTTCATAAAGGCTGTTTGCAACTCCCACTGGGCAGACAAGAGCGGGCACCACAATTAGGATGTGCACTCAGGCAGTGCCACTTGGAGATTTCCACAGCTTCTAAGAATACGTTCCTTCATTGAAATGCCAATGAGGCATGAAACCAAGCAGGGAGCGGTGGACCAGGACCAGGTCATGTGGGAGGCTGAGGACAATTGAAGGGAGGAGGAAGTTCTTGGCATTAGGAAACCAGGATGGCTATGCTCACTTTAAACCAATGAGGGGCACGTGAACATCTTGTTGGCTACACCCCAGCAGCCCATTTTAGCTTGAGAGAGCAGCTTAGCAACAGCACCAGGTTGAACCAGAGAATTTAGACAGGAGTGAGGCAGGTGAGGACATAGCAAAGGAGATCAAGGATGGAAGGATAAGCATGTGACAGGAAGCATTCACAATGGAAGCTCCAAGCCCAACAAGCTCCTGAGGTTATCCTGAGCACACACGAGTTGACATGCACAAGAACAAACCCCCAAGGGAGTATTTTTCTGCTCCTGTAGACTTTAAAATAACTTTTCTTCTGGTGTACAGTTCTATGAATTTTAACACACACACCAGTATATGGGACTATCTCCCCCACCCTGTCAAGCATGGATCTGCTTCCAATCATTACTTCTGTCCTTCAGAATGTGAGATAAATGGAATATATATACATATATATAATATACTTTTATATATATATATATATTACAGACTTTAGGGACTGGCTTCTCTCACTCAACACAGTGCCTTTAATACTCAAGTTGTATGCATTAATAGCTCATCCCTTTTTATTGCTGAGTGCACTGTATGAATGTATAACTATCCATTCACCTGCATTTGTTTCTAGTGTGCATTACATATGAACAGAACTGCCATTGCTCCTACTAGGATTTCTATGAACACAGCTTTCATTTCTGTAGGATGAACATTCAAGAGTGGTATTGCTGGGTCATATGGTAATGTATGTTTAATTTCATAGCTGTCAAATGTTTGCCAGATCCACTAGGGCTTTGTATTCCTGCTAGCAATATATCCATCCTCCCTCATATGTGGTATTGTCATTACTTTTAGTTTTCACCTGGGATTATCATTCTTTTCAATTTTAGTCATTTTAATGTACTAGGATAACATTACATCTGTGGCTTTTTGTTTTGATAGGGTCTTGCTTGCTATATAACCCAGATTGGTCCTAAACTCATGACCCTCTCACTTCAGCCTCACAAGTGCTGGGATTATAGCACTGTGCTACTATGCCTGGTTTACTACAAATGGTTTAAATGTATAGTTTCCTAAGCTTAGTAATCATAAACATCTTTTCATTAGTTATATGTCATTTTTACATCCTTTGTCTATTTTTAATAATTATGTTTTCTTTTTCTTGACAAAGTTTTGACAGTTCTTTATAGATTATAATACAATTTCTTGGCTAGGTATCTCACAAACATTTTCTCCCCAATTATAGGTTGTTTTGGTTTTTTTTTTTTTACTTCTATTATTAGCCTTTTGTAGAATGACTTTTCATGGTGATTAAGTCCTGTGTGTCACTTTTTTTCTTTTATGGATCTTGCTTTTGGTGTGATGTCTAAGAATTCTACCTACTCTCAAGTTACAGTACTTCTTGTATTTTCTTCTAGAATTTTCATAGTTTTACAACTTATATTTTATGTTTAACCCACTTTAATTTTGAATGTTCGGTTAGAGTTGTTTTGGTTGCTTTTTCATGGATGTACAAATGTTCCAGTGCTACTGGTTAAACAGTCTATCCTTTCTCATCCTTCCTTAGCACCTTTAGGACATAAGTATGGGTGTCAGTGCATTTCTGAACTCTCTATTTCATATGTCTGCGTTCATCCTACACTTCATACACTATTCTGAGCACTATTACTTCAATCTTAAATATGAGTAATATGATTCTTCATCACTGTTGTAGTTTGGATTCTTAAGATAGAATCTTGCTATGTACATAGCCTAGGTTGGCCCTAAACTCTGGTGACTTTTTTTTTTGAAGGGACTAAACATATTTAAGATGGCCCTAATTAAAGGCTAGGCCCAGCAGGGTCCTAAGCCAGCTAGTTTTCATAGAATAACAGCTGCTGAGCTACTATCAAGGCACAGTACCTCCTCTGAACAAGGCTTATCAGTGTGCTTCTTTATGGGCCCCCTCTCCTGACAACTAAACTGCATCTAAGTGGGACTTCTACAGCCCCTGATCTTGACTGTGTTTCTGGTTTCTTGTAGACAAGGACTCCATACCCCACAGCCCTCATGGGAATACATTTGGTGCTCTAGGAGATAGGCTACTATTACTCCCTCCCTCCATTTATCTGCATGTGGCTCCCTCAGAAATTTCTGCAATTAAAAAAAAATGTAGTTAGGTATATTTCTAACTCCTGACGGCTAGTTTTTGTTTTCTGTTCCCTTTTGTTGACTCTCCATGATTATTAGCAGGAAAACAAGGAGACAATGCTAGTTCCTGAAGCCACATTTGCACTGGCATATTTATCAAAAAGGAGATAAAAAAACAAATCCCTTGAATGTGATGAGAGCTGTATACAGAAGACACACTGCAGCAATGAAGAGAGCTGTATACAGAAGACACTGCAGCAATGAAGAGAGCTGTATACAGAAGACACACTGCAGTAAAGAAGGCTATGGCAGTGAAAAGGAACACCATTAAAACTCAGACAACAGGGCTGGGAAGGTGGCTCAGTGGTAGAGCGCTTGCCTTGCATGCATGAGGCCCTGGGTTCGATTCCTCAGCACCACATAAGCAAAAAGAAAAAAG
>NW_012267276.1:702210-711322 GCF_000151885.1 Dipodomys ordii | reverse complement strand
GGCTAGCACTCTACCACTTGAGCCACAGCGCCACTTCCGGCTTTTTTCTTTTTGCTTATGTGGTGCTGAGGAATCAAACCCAGGGCCTGAGGCATGCAAGGCAAGCGCTCTACCACAGAGCCACCTTCCCAGCCCCCCTCAATATAATCTTAAGGAACAAAGAAACAAAAAAATCTGAGACCTATAAGAGATCTAAGGATTTTATTATTGATTTTTAAGTTCCCACAAAGAAAATCTTAGATCCAAATGGTATCACTTGTCAATTTTACCATTTAATACCAATTCTTTGCAAACTTCCAAAAACACAAGTGCACCTTCCAACTCATTCTAAAAAGCCAGTAGTACACTGATACCCAAACTAGACAGACCAATATCCCTTCTAATATAAACACACAGATCCCAGGTACACAAAATGAATGGATGTAATAACACTTAGAAGACTAAAAGACAAAGCCCACACAATCATCTTATTGTATACAGAGAAGATACTTGCTAAAATAAAACACACTTTCATAATAAAAACACTCAAACTTTGAAAACTGAGAAATCTAATCAGGAGCATCTACAAAAGACCCATGGTTAATACCATACCTAATGGTGATAGGCTGAAGCTTACCTCTAAGAACAAGAACAAGATAAGGATGTCTATTTCCACTTCTACTGAACAGTGCACTATAAGTTCAGGCCAAGGAAAATAAAAGAATGAAACAAAAGTCATTCAGACTGAAGATACAGATGACATAATTTATGTATAAAAAAACCGAAGAGATGATAGTTATACTGGTATACACTTATAATCCCAGGACTCATAAGGTAGAGAAGGAAGATCATGAATCTGAGGCTGGGAGGTTTGGCGAGCAGCACAGACAATTGGGAACTCAGTGTGTATCCTAGGGCTGGCTTTGAACTCAAGAGTGCTTAGATTAATAGCATGCACCAGCATGCTTGGCTGTAAAATCTTTTGTTTATTTTGTTTGGTTGGTGGTTGTGTGCGTGTGTGTGCACGTGTGTGCGCACACGCCAGTCCTGGGGTTTGAACTCAGGGCCTGGGCACTATCCTTGAAGTTTGTTAAAGCTCAAGGTTAGCACTCTACCACTTGACCACATTGGCTTTTTGGTGGTTAATTGGAAATAAGAGTCTCACAGACTTTCCTGCCCAGTCTGGCTTCAAACCATGCTCCTCAGATATCAACCACAAGTGTGAGCCACCAGTGCCTAGCAAAAATGTCCTTTTAAAATTTTTTTTAAAAACACACACTTTTTTCAAAAGGCAACAAAAACCCATTAGCCAAACCCATTGCCAAACTTATATAAGTTGACATGGCCTTAATCTAGAACTGGTGAATTCTAATTTTCAATGCTTTGTTTTCAGTGACTTATAAGAAATGCAACAAACTGGGTCACTTATCAAGAAAAGAACCTGGCACATAACGTTCTAATTATCATGTCTAGGTAACTGAAAACATCCATTCTAGGGGTTTCTCTGCCACCAGAACAAAAGATTTCTGTGTCTATTTGTTTTCCTATAAATAAGCTTAGATATAAAGTTCAAGATTCTCTTAATGATTTGATTCATATCCTTAAGGTACACTTAAATGCCGGGTGCTGGTGGCTCATACCCATAATCCTAGCTACTCAAAAGGATGAGATTTGAGAATTGTGGTTTGAAGCCAGCTGGGGCAGAAAAGTCCCTGTGAGATTCTTATCCCCAATAAACTATTCAAAAAAGCCAGAAATAGCACTGTGGTTCAAGTGGTAAAGTGTTTTCCTTGAACACAAAGAGGCTCATGGACAGTACTCAGGCCCTGGGTTTGAGCCCCAGGACAGGGTGGATAGGGGGAGGGGGGGATACTATCCTCTATAGCCTCAAATATTCACTATTTTTAGTCCTAAAAAAGGCCTGGTGAAGTGGCTCAATTGTTAGAGTGCTAGCCTTGAGCACAATGAGGCTTAGGAACAGCACCCAGGCCCTGGGTTCAAGCCCCACAACTGACAGAAGAAAAACACAAAACAAAAACCTTGGAAGTGGAGCTGTGGCTCCAAGTGGTACAGCACTATCCTTGAGCGAAAGAGCTCAGTGACAGAGCTCAGGCCCTGAGTTCAAACCCCACAACTGACAACAAACAAAAAACACAACCAAAGGGGGGGGGCAAGTCCTGGATTGGGAATGTAGGTCTCCAGTCTATATTTATTTATATGCATTTGCCTCTTCCCCGTGAATACTTTAGCTTCCCTTTCATTTTAGGCAGGGTAAAAACTTAAGACTACAGTTCAAATTTATTAATAACACAGCTGCTGTATGCTATCAGACAGGAGGTATACAAAATCACCACTATCATCATTATTTCCAGGTCTTAAAAAAAAAAAAAATCAATGAACTACTTTCCCCTGCTTCATCTCCTGAACCACAGCACCCCCTGCTGATCAATGCTGATTACTACTCTTCTAAGATAAGTAAAAGCAACTCTCTTAGTAACTTTGGAAAATTACCTTCAGAAGAAAAAGGGCCTCTTTCATTAATAATAAATAAATGAAGTTATTTTTAAAGCCCTGTATGAATGGACTTAAGAAATATGCACTATATACATTTCATAAAACATCTCTTCAAGAAAGAATTAGGCTTTAAACAACACCTTTTAAAAATGCCCATTTGGGGCTAGAAATGTTGCTTAGTGGTAGAAGGCTTGCCTAGCATGCATGAAGCCCTGGATTCAATTCCTCAGTACCACATAAACAGAAAAAGCCAGAAGTGATGCTGTGGCTCAAGTGGTAGAGCACTAGGCTTAAGCTGAAAAGCTCAGGGACAGTGCCTAGGCCCAGAGTTCAAGGCCCAGAGTTCAAGCCCCACAAAAAAATTTAAAAAATAAAATAAAAATGCCATTTTAGCCAGGTGCCAGTAGTTCATGCCTGTAATCCTAACTACTCACGAGGCTGAGATCTGAGGACTGTGGTTTGAAGTCAGCCTGGGCAGAAAAGCCCATGATGCTTTTAGCTCATTAACCACCAAAAAGCAGGAAGCGGAGCTGTGGCTCAAGTGGTAGAGTACCACCCTTTAGAGAACAAGTTCAGGAATAGTGCCCAGGCGCTGAGTTCAAGCCCCAGGACTGGCACACACACAAAAAATACACACTTGTAGGTACCTAGTGTGAACACACAGAACTGAGAAGTCCAGCTGTAGAGCACAGCAGCACACTGATGTCCAATGAGTTCACCAGGCAGCCAGGTCCTGTCACAGTAGACCAAGTGCCTGGTGTTGCGCTCACCCACAATGGACATGCAAACGGTGGCCAAATGATGAAGTTGTACTGTGAGATCCCAATTTAGTTCTGTGCCATGCTTAGAGCTCCTTACTCCCTCACTCGCACAAACCCCATGGAAAAGTTCCTGCCTCCCATGTGCAGCACCATGGAACTTGTAGGAGGCATAGACACACACACACACACACACACACGCACGGATGCACACACGCACGCTGAGGGCTGCTGCCCCTACCTACTCTAATGGGAGAAAAGTTAGGAAACAAATACAATTAAAATATATAATAAAATCTGCCTACAGTCGAGAGTCAGGGCAAAAGGAAGAAAGCAATTCTACCACAAATGGAGGTTTAAAACTTCGCACAAGGATATGCTGTGAATCTTAAACTCACAAATTGTAAGCCTGGTGGCGTCAGAAGTTCATGCCTGTAATCCGAACTGTGTGTGGGTAGGTAAGAATGGGAAGACAGCAGTTTGAGGCCACAGCAGGGCAGACAGGTACCTGAGACCCCTTTTCAATCCAAAGCTGGGTGTAGCAGCACACACCTAACATTCCAAGCTACATGGGAGGCTGACTGGGAGCATGGTGGTACTAGGCCAGCCCAGGCAAAAAACAAAAACAAAAACAAAACTCACAAGATTCTATCTCTATGTAGTGAAGCTGGACACAGAGGTGCACCTGTGATCCCAGTGATGTGAGAAGCCATCAGGTGCACTGAGACCCAAGTGCATGTCCAGTTCAAAAAAACACAACCCAGAAAACAAAAAACATGAAGAACAGGGCTAAAAGTATGTGGCTCAAGTTGTAAGGTACCTGCAAGTGCAAGGCCCTGAATTTAAGCTTTAGTAGTGCCAAAACAACAACAACAAAATCCACAGTGTAATGGAAAACCAGAGTCTGAAGAGCCAGGGGATGCAAGGCTTTCTCTGTGTGGTCATAGGAGGAATGGTCCACCACTTTTCCAACAACTTCACTTCAGAGAACTAAGAACTGCAATCTGCCCCCTTTCTGGGTCTCACCAGCACAAATGATGTAATTAGTTAAGTACTAAAAAGAACAAAGTAAAACCAACCTAACCAAGTTAACATTAGGCACTGTGATAAACACATAAAATATTCCCAAATATGGGAATACAATTGCTTCTTCTTCAAAGATCTGAATTCTGATGCCTAGGGAAATATGGAAGATGCTCCCATTCTAGAGCTAGCAGGACGAATGCAAGCATGTGAGCTGGGCAGTCTCTACACTCACAACAGTGTAGCCACTACAAGAGACGAGCACCCAGTGCCGTACTGGAACATACAACAGCTACCCACTGCACAACCTTTCCACCCCCAGGCAGGTAAAGCCTGGCAAGGTGAAGGGTAGGCCCTACCAAGGAACAAGGTAGCCTTTTAGTAAGAGGAACCCAAGAGCTTTAGCTCTACCCTCATGAGAAATGTTTTGAGGTAGTTTCCTTTATTGGCCTTTCCCTCTGGACTGGACTGCTTGACATCTCAGAACAGGTTTCTCAGGTCAAGCACCAGTTCCCTATGAAGGGCCCAGTACAACACAGTGCAGCACAGGTAGATCCTCTCCCCCCTTTGCCCCCCCCCCCGCCTCCCCACCCCTAGGTCAATTTTTGGTCTAAAAGTGAAAAGTGTCTCCATGAGGACCTGGGCCAAAGCTCTACTCATGAACAGTATCTGTCTGTTTACCCAAAAGTTAGATCTGGGACCTCATTCTCAAAATGAGAGGAGGCCACAGGTGAGGAATTCAGAGGTGTGAGGCCCTGGCCCAATTAAATCACCCAAGCACAGCCTGGAAGTGATCCTTTCCTTTATCCCTAGTGGCTCTCAACTCATAATACTAATTTCACAGACTGCCTGGCAGCTACATCCCAGCTCCCTCTCACCTAATCCTCAGTCTTCTCCAAAGAATCTGAAGCACAAAGCCATCTACTAAGAACACAACATGAGGGGACATCACCAACCTAAGAGAAATGGCCCTCCTGTAAACCAGAAGGTCAAATACCAAAAGGAACTCACAACCCCTAGAACCACATGGTAAGTCAACAGTAATGTAAGAGGTTCTTAAAAGCTGCTTTTTCTGAAAAGCACCGACTACTTACTTGGGTCCATGAAACAACCACAAGCAGAGATAAAGTTTGGCATTCTTACCTCCATTATTCTTTAAAGACTTTTTATTAGCATGTATCAGTTATATAAAGGGCATTTCCAAACATATACATAGGTGGTGAATATTGATGAAGCTTACCCTAGCCCTCCTCCCCTCCCTGCTTCATATATGTATATATATACATATATATGTATATATGAAGACATATATATGTGTGTATATATTTATATATGTATATGTCTTTGCCCTAAGCCATTCTCCAGCAGCCACCTAGCAATCACCTTGGAATATGGAAAGACCAAGACTGTTCCATAATATCTTTATGACACACCAGGCAATTTCATGACTTGCTTATTTGACCAGTGAAGGCAGCAGTAACAACTTCTCCAGAACCTCTCCAGAAACACGCACTGAAGTAACACTCAGCCAAGACATACTTTAACCAGGACTGTTGAATAATTATCCATGCCTCTCTCCTTCTGCCCCCAGTTGTTTACTTAACCTAGAGCTCATCTCTGTACCTAGAAGACAGCTGAAGATGAAGTAAAGTGTTTACTTGGCCTCTTCCAACAGTTGTAAGAAATTTCCTTCTCTGCCTTTCACTATCATCATCTCATTTTTTGTTATATTGGAATGAATGGCCAGACCTGACATTTGAAATCTCAAGAGTTTGGGCCTATACCTAGTTTCAGCAAGGGTTAAGGTTTTTAAAAGGAGAGTGCCAAGGGCCAAGGAATGAATGCTGATACACACTAAGCAGGGAAATGGTTACCACTAACCAGCCATCAACCACAATCTCCTTCCCATCTTACCCCTGAAGCCAGAGCTGTCAGGCACTCACTAAAAACAGGGCTACCATCAGTGAAAGGACAGATCTACTCACTGGGATGGGCAACATCACACCAACCCTGGTTGTTGTTTTTCTCTTGAGAGCACTGCAGGACCCATTTCCATACACACCACTAGGGAAGGACATTATTCTCATCAGGTTATTGCAGCCTGTCAGTGCTAATACACTCACAAGCACACTAGAGTATCTTTTTCCAACCAGGATATTGGGGAAAGAAGAATTCAGAGTTGAAGGTTCAGAGACAATGCCATGCACAGGACACAAATGCTCCATCGGAGGGAAATAAGGGAAAAAACAAAACCATATCATTACAATTAAAATTTCTACTTTTCAATATAATAACTGCAAAACCATTTTTGAAGGGGTAAATGTGTTGCCCACCCCCTAAAACTGCCAAAATGCATTTAATATGTATCACTGAACATGTGCAAAGATTGCAGTAAATTGCTTCACAAACGCAAATTATTGCAATCAGCATCTTGTTTTCTAGTTCTAAATTCAAAGGCAAACTATTAACACAAGACTGCTAACTCTTGCTATTATCACACATCCTCCTCCTAACAAAACCACATTTCCAGATGGACTGCCAAAATTAGTCAAGTGACTCCTAAGAAATACTATGGAGACTGACAAGCCAGAAATTCATTTAGGAATGAATGCTTTATTTAAATAAAGGCCACACACACCCAAACACACCTTTCCTAGGGAAATACAAGCTGCTTTATTTATAATTCTACTTGAATTGCAGCTTTGTGAGGCCATTGGGAGGAAGTGGGACAGCTGGGCTGTTAGCCTGTCAGCATACTGATTAGTCCTCAGAGTTGAAAGGGACACACTTGTGATTTGTGGAGGGGTGCGTGGGGCTGATTGAGGAATCCTGACAATAAATTAAGCAAAATATTTTAAACTCAACCCAGACAAGGTATGAGTGACACAGGAATTCAGTGGAGAGGATGGTCAGTCCTGTAATGATCTATCAGGTTATTCTTCTTTCAGATTGCTTTTTCTACTCTTGATTAGACATAAAGAAGACTAATTTTTAGAAACATACGACTCCCCAGCAACACATAACTCAAGCAGATTAGATTATTGCAGTGCATTCCATTAGCAAGCTTTCCTGCAGAACGCAATTATCAGAGCTGTCGGTTCCATGGACCAGAACTAGCTGCTTTGTTTGAAGCTGGAAAATTCAAAGCAATTTTCATATATGACTGAGAGGAACATGGGCTCAGGCCAAGAAAGGAGACACATTTTCCGTGATCACCATGAATGAAAATGACCTAGATTCTTCTCCCTTGGGGAGTCTAGAGGGTGGGGGACATGGAGGCAACCCAGCAATGAAAGGTAGCCTTAGAAGTTCTTTCCAGAAGAAAACATAACCACTTCTGATGGCACCTTCTTAAATATATATCCTTGGGAAAAGGATGTTACTTACCACTGACCAGCTTTAAAGGAAAAATCTTGATCAGCAACAAGCAAGTGCAGGCTCTTCACTGATGGTGACTCATTGGCAGCTCCACACACTTTAGCTGCAGCTACGACCTAGAGCCAAGGTGAACCAGGGCTCAGGTTAGTGCATGCATAGCAAAGGGACAAAAGGGGCTTTCTGGGAACAACTGTGATTATTTTGAAATCTGTAAAGGTAAGAGTTTTATAAACCTGCCAAATCACCAGGTGAAAATTTTAATTAACTTTTGGAAAGATCTGCTACAATACTAATCTTATTCTGCATAAAGAGGGGCTGTCTAACAAGTATACATCTAACAAATATTTGCCCTGTGACATGCACTGTGTTGCCATGTACTGGGTTAGGCTCTCTAGGGAGAGCTGGGGACAAGGGGGAGGAAAGAGCAACCTGCCTGGCCCCTGACTCTCCATCAGCACTAGGCAGAGTATGACCACTAGTGCTTCTGAGTATGGAAGCTACACACACATGACAAGCTAACTGCAGAAACTAAAGTAAGCACTTACAACCTTTTCCCCAGCAATTTTACAGGGTAGCTGTGTCTATTGACTCACAACAGAACTGGATTTGTACTCATGTCTTTGTTTTCTATTCTTTTTATTTATTGTATTGTCCAAAACATAAACCATTCACAACCTTGACAGAACATAAAGAGCCCTTCCCTACAGAGAGTGTGAGAGCACTACTGTCATGATGTATCTGCTTTCTATTGGGAGGACTAAATGAGAGGTAGATGCAAAACACTTCTAATGCTATTTCCCATAGTATTTATTACATGTTTGTTATAATGCATTTGATTGTGTTGATCAGGCCTTACAAGCACTCATTTTATATTATGTACTTCACTTCAACATTAGTATTTGTGCCACCACAACAATGCTGCTGCACAGCACCTTGCCCACAGAGCACTAACTCATCGTCAATGACCAGGAAATGTGCCGTGTGATGGGCTTGTAGCTTGTATACTTTCTATCCCACTGACTACTAACTGAATGCAAATTGTCTTAAGTATTTTTGAAATCCTGCCTTCTATCCCTGCTTCTAACTGAGATGATGAGCTTGACCTTAGCCTACGAACCTTCCCTTCCCTTTTCCCTGAAGCTTCTCTTAACCTACAGGATACCTGGCCTCTGCTCTTCTGCATCTTGTCCTCCCCAGGTTGGTCAATGTGGTTGTGAAAACCATATTCAACATCCAGTGTTATTTCCCTCTTCCTGATCTCTCTGAACTTGGACTACCCATCTGAAGTATTCTCATTGCCTGAGGTAGCTGACTCTGAACTCTTCAGATTCCCTCCTGCCTGTCTGCCCTAGTCCTCCTCCTCTTTTACCATTCCTTATCCCATTTCCTCAATGGAAGACTTTGCTAACCTCACCCTCAACACACACACACACACACACACACACACACACACACACACA
>NW_012267276.1:698344-702160 GCF_000151885.1 Dipodomys ordii | reverse complement strand
ACACACACACACACACACACACACACACACACACACACACAAAGCATGCTGACCACCATGCCACTATTTCAGATACCAAAGGTTGGGTTAAATGCTTTATATGCTAGTGCACATAAACTTTCAACTGCTACGAATGACTGCAACTCAAGAGATGCTCTGTTGTACATCTCATCCAGCAGATGAATATAAGGGAAGGTTCACCAATGGATCAAGATCACCTAAGCTAGGAACTTCAAACCCAGATTAGCTTGGCCTTTTATCATTTGACAGCACTACCTCAATGGTGAACTCTATCTATGTGTAGAATTAAACCCACTACATTCTTGCCTAGTTCTGGGCACCGGAATGTAGTGGTTGGAACTGGACAACTTGGAAGCAGAGCTGGAGAAGGCTGCCCCCATCCTGACAGAACAAAATCAGCTGCTTTCTACCACCAGACTTTCAATTCTGGACCCCTCTTGCAATCAACACTGTCAAATCTATTCTCAGTTGCTCTACAAACACTTGACTCTTTCTAGCATGTTGTCCCCAACACAGCCAAGTGTCCATGAATTTTTGCCCACCCTCACCATCCTAGCTGAACATTTCTTTTTTTCATTTTCACTGCTATCCTGGCTTCCTTCTTGTGTGTCTCAAAACAGTCAATGAGTGACTACTGCTATGGTTCAACCTGGGTTATCCCTAGCTCACACAGCTTTTGGGGCTCTATACTACTTAACAAGAAAAAAGCTAAATGTCTGAATAACTCATACCAGCTCGAACTGCTCCTGGATCCCTATGCTGTCATTTTCCTGAGCGTGGACAACCTGCTGGTCTCCAAAGGCACCTAACACCCATACATTCCCCCCCAAACTCTATGGGCCATATCCTCTCCATTCTATCACTTACTATTTATCTCCAGACCCTGCTCAAATATTCCCTATATTTCTCTCTTACCTCCATCCTCTCAACTGTACAAACACAATACACTCTTTCCTATTAAATATGATACATATTAATGAAAACAGTCCAGAAAGGGATAGAATATATACCTAAATCAGCTCCTTCAATCAAGCCCAGGACCTCATCGGGCTCGATAAGCACCTGCAAAATAGTCCTTAAAACTAGTTTACAAACTAAGGTCAGTAGAAGTTCAGGAGCATTTTTTTGCTTTTAAAAAGGGGATATGAGAAAGACACCAGAGAAAATCCAGATTCTTTTAAGAAATGTGGGAGTAGTCAGAGGGGGCAAGACCTCCTTCATTGGAACTAGTATCTGCTTCTGCTGGCCAAATGGTCTCTTATATCAAAGAAAGGTAAAGGAAAAAAAGTTAAACTTCCTATTAAGCCATATTTTCATTTAGATAATGTCTGTGACCAAAAATCATTCCCATATGAATTATTATGTCCTTTAGTATTAAAACAGCTATGTACCTAATGTTATTCATCCTAAGAGTCTAGACAAAACTACTGTAACTGAAACCCAAAATGCCTAGCATAACTCATGATTTTTAAAGACTGTTTACATACTGCTTAATGCCACCTAGTATATAAAGATGTCTAGCCATGTGTATTTAAAACATAAATTAAATGTCTCCATGGGCCCATGTTTATTTTGAAACTAGTTCAGATAACTACGATCTAGAGTTGTGATTCTTACCATACAGCATGCCTTCTTCACTCTTACTGAATAAGTAAAACATAATGGACAAACTATATGTTTTAACATTGTACTTGCTTTTATAGTTAATGGATCAAAAGATTCTATGACCAAAACACAACTAGCCACATCCTAAGTTAAAACACATGGCAGGAAATGAAGTTCTCCATAAAATAACATTTAGACTCTTCCAATAAAATAGCAACACAGTTGCCAACTTCTACTGGTATACTTTAATACTTCTACCAAGTCAGCAAGCAAAAGGAAATTCCATCTCATTTATTTTAAAAAGCTGGTTTTATATGGGATATTTTGAATGATACTGCTGATGCAGATATCATTCAAGAAATAGATCTTTGGAAACCTAACTGGCTTCCCCTATTTTCACTCCTAGTTATTCACTTTCTGGGCTAAATACATTTAAGCCAAGCCGGTTTCAGAGATAACCTAAAAAAATTATAGTTAGGGCTCAGAATTTCAGAGTTGAAGGAAACTATTATTGAAATAGTATGCCACTTTACACATGAGCACACCAAGACCCAGAGAAATTATTAAATGTCCCGACCTGGCACGGAGGAACCTAATTCTTTTAAGTCGATTTTACTTGAACGAGTTACTGACAAACTGTATGAGAAGATCACAAGTTCAAGATCAGCCTGGGCTATATAGTAAGTTCTAGGCAAGCCTGGGTTATATAGTGAGTCTCTGTCTTAAGAAAATAAAGAAAAAAGAAAAAGGGGGTAGGAGGAAAGGAAGAGAAGGAGGAAGGGGATGAGGGAGGGAAAAGGACAAACTGTTAACAATCAATTTTACTTCAGTGGATGATGTTCATCAACACTATGTCCTAGCATGATAGTTGACATCTTACTCCTACTAAAGGCTACCTGTTCACCTGGGCTATCCTTCTTGGGCTTCACTCCAGCAACTGTCCTCTCCTGAATCACCCCTGCCCTGTCCTCTCATCAGAACCTGAGTGATACTTGCTACACTCAAGCCTGGAATGCTAGCTAGTCAGGAGGTTAAGATCTGAGATCTATGTTCGAATATAGCCCAGACTGCAAAGTCCATGAGACTCTATCTCCAATTAACCACCAAAAAGCCAGACGTTCAAATTGGTCTCAAGTGGCAGAGTGTTATCCTTGAGCAAAATTGCTGAAGGACAGTACCCAGGGTCTGAGTTCAAACCCCAGTATGACATTTGAAAAATAAAAGAATGTGGGTAAGCTATAGGATTTCCCATCTCAGATGCTTACTGACAGCACTTATCAACTGCATGCCAGGCACTTCACATGTATGTATTCATTCATTCATTCATTCATTCACTCTCCACAATGGCCCAAAAGCCAACTGTTATTTATCCTTTTTTTTTACACAAGGTAATTTGAGATCCCAGATCTAGTAAGTACCAAAACAGATCCGAATCCAGAACTTGGGTGTTTTGGTGTTTCTTAAAATGCAACAAACAGGTCTCTCATTCAGCTGTCACCTCATTTCTCTGCTCCTATTCCTATCAAAGCATGTCAAGAGGTAGGTAGGATTCTGACTCCACTTTGTTGTTGTTGTTTTTCCAGGCTAGCCTCAAACTCAAGATCCTTTTACCTCTACCTCCACTTTCTAATCTCTTACTCTCTTTCCAACTCACCCCAGTCAGGCCTCCAGTGTCTAGCAATGTACTCCAGGCAGCCACGGTGGTAAATCCAGACAGGATCCCTTAGCACAATCCAACAGAGCTAGCCACCCTCACCTTCTCCCACTACTTTCTCCTGGGCTCAACCAGAGGCTGACTTTCCTCCAGCCTACTGCCACTCCTCTCTCTCCTGTCTATTTGTCCTCTAATTGTTGACCCAAGCAGGGCTGAGGCCCTCCTCTCCACCCCCTCTCAGTCTTAGGCCTCATTTTCACCAGTGAATATCAAATTCACACACACAGCTGCTGATCTGAATTTCTACCTCAAAATATATTCCTTATTTGTCCCAGGGAAAAATAAATGACAAAGCATAGACTCCCTTCAACCACTTCAAACTATCCCAAAGCTATTTTTCCTAAAATATCTTTCCTTTTATTATAGAAAAATTTAAACATACGGGCTGGGAAGGTGGCTCAGTGGTAGAGCACTTGCCTTGCATGCATGAGGCCCTGGGTTCGATTCCTCAGCACCATATAAGCAAAAAGAAAAAA
>NW_012267276.1:628322-698154 GCF_000151885.1 Dipodomys ordii | reverse complement strand
AAAAAAAAAGAAAAATTTAAACATACATAAAATTAGTTAAAATTGCTAAATACACCCATCTTCTCTTATGACTCAAGTTCAACAGTAGATATGAGCTGCTAAAACACATGGCTAACCTTGTTTCATCTGTTATTCCACCAGCAAACCCCAACCCCACTCCAGATTATTCCAAAGCTAGTCACTTCCCCATCCTTCTCCATTTCAGCAAGTATTTGCCACCACCACTGCATCTTTACCTATCAGATTCTTAGCTGTGAGACCTAGAAAGCATGTTGCTTTCTTCTTTCCATGCATGAACCCCAACTCCCACTCTCCATCCTCACCACCAGCACCTCTCCTATGACTATGGTAACAGCTTCCAACTTAAGGCCAAAGCCCAACAAAAGCTCAGTTTATGCCAAACAAACATATCTCACTTAAAATGAAAATATCATTCACTTCCCTGACTAAGCCTTCCATTATCCCCAGAATAAATTCCAACTCCTTATTCAAGAACAACCATGTATACAGCCTGGTCATCTCCTCTCTTACATCAGTCTCCCCTAAATACATCAGCCTTCTTCCTGGCTCAAAACCCTGGCATCCTAGCCTGGCTGCCAGATTTCTAGATACATGGCTAGCTCTTTTCTTTATCCAAGTCTCAGCTCAAGTATTAAGTACAGATTTAAATGGCACTGTTGCCCCAAGCCAGTCTTTCCTCCCATAACCTTGTTTTATTTCCTTCACAGTTCTTTTACATCTGACCTCATCTGGCTTGCCCGCAAGACATATCGCAGTATAACTAAACATTCAGCATAATGCTTTAGTACCAGTACCTAAACTGGGCTAGTATATTCATTGTACCATGTATAATGAATGAGGATTCACTGCACTTGACTGGGTCGCTTTGGAGAAAGAAGGAAAAGAGCTTCACTTCTGTGAGGTCACACTCTGCCACATACTGCATTATAGTGACTGCAACTCTACAGGTCTGCCCCAGGTATAAGCAAGTAGCAGCAGTGCAGGCAACATTCTCATTTTACATAGTTTCTGTCTGTATGAACAACATCCCATCACCTCACCTTTAAGATGGCTATCACTACCACTCCTTTGCACAAAGCAATTCATTCAAGTAAATCTGCTACCAAGCTAGGATTAGTGCATGCACATTCTATCCAAAAGCAAGTATTGTGTGCCTGCAGTATGGTAGCCCCTTCCTCCAAGGAGCCTCCTTTTCTTTGCAGGCTCTCACTCTCTGAAGTGAGTTGTACGCTCCAATGAGCCAGTCTAGCTGCCAGGCCATCAGGCAGTGACCTAATCTCCCTGGAGTTCCTATAACTACCACTAAATAACGGGTGCCCCAGGTATCTCTCTACAGCCTGTTTTGTCACTGGGGACAATATGGTGAAGATTACAACTCCTGAGAAAAAAAGCACATGAAAGACACATCCCTTCCTCACACAGAAGCACAAAATCCCCTCAAAAGGCAGAAAATTGTGCAGTTAAATGTGGACATAGTCTACTCTCCAACTATGCAGCCCATCCCACTCAAACCCATACCTCAGCAAAACCCAGGTCAAGCACACCGTTGAGCACTGAAAGATCAATGCTGAGAACCACAGTGTCTCTGAAGGTCTCTGGCCCAGGAGACCAGCCCTTTGGCTTTACTAACTAACCACTGTGTCATCAGTAATTCTCCACAATGCTCAATTAAACCAAGTGATATCTTTTGTTGTAATAAAAACTGATTTGATTATCAGAGACCTGAGGTGATGGGCTGAGTCCTTCCCTTATTGAACAGGTCCTTTAAACTTCAGTCAAAGCTATGAGTTAGGATTAAAAAAAATTTTTTTAAAGGACAATTTCAAAGTAAAAGCGCTCTTGATGATCACTCTAGGAACGAAAGGCACACACTAGTACTACCTCAGTCACATCAGGATGCAGGATGGTCCTGTCAAAATCTCTGCATCTTAATTCCCCCATCAGTGAAACGAGAATAGGAATGCTATACCTCATTCCCAGCATGGCTATAAGAATCACATACCAATCTATTGTGGAATTAGAAGCTTTGTAAACAGAAAGGCAACAATACACATAAGACACTGTAGGATAAAAGTAACAGTACCAGTGAACCAGAATTAGCTTTTCCAAAATCAATTAAGTGCACAAAATCAGTTTCTATGGACTAGAGCTCCACTAAAAACCTGAGGACTGTGGCTTGTCTAGCACTTTCAATGCCCAGTACATGGTGGCTGGCATATTTCCAAATAAATGAATGCATAGGAATGATCTAATTAGAACCATTCATTGCCAAATGGTCCCACAAAACTGATGGACATAGTGTATCTTGCTCAGTGGACCAATCCTGCTGAGGACAAGTACAAAATGACCCATCCAATAAAATATCACTCTTGCTTGAACAATGCTTACTGCTTTAAAATATATCTACTCTTATCTTCTTGACATTTCTAAGGTTACCCCGACTTATTCTTCAATCCTTTAGGAAAAAAATCAGAACTTGAGCACATTAAATGTCATTCTATTCACAGTCCAGTTTCCTCATCAGCATGACCTCAGACTGCTTATATTTATAGTTCATGAAAAAACACTAAGATCATAAAATGGGCATTCTTAAGTCTTCCAGAGGAGATACAATGCCCGATACTGAAAGGTTGCTTCTTGGTAAGTGATTGTTCCATTCTCTATCCACTTGGGAGGAGACCACAAGGTCTTGAGCCTGGAGAGAATTTTAAGCTGCAGCTTGCTTGACTCTAGGAAAGTCCCTAAGACATATCCTAGACCACATTCATTCCATCTTTTGTACAATGTAGAAGGTATCCTATTGTTAGGCTACCAGCCGGACTTGACCTGAAGAGCAAATGATACATAGGAGCTTTGTACTGGCTAACACTGAGAGGAACTGGTCTAGTTCTGTCCTGGTCCAGCCTGCAGGTCTGTTCAGTAAGGACAAGCTCCTAATCTGTGGATAATAGTGCCCTCTGGAGAGATCTTAATGCCATACACTAAGACAGTGTTCCCAGAAAACATCCAATTCCTCCTATCTCTCAGTGCTCACTCTACTTTGGAGAGTGAAAATTAGAAACCAGAGGAAAAGAAATTAAATTAGGAAATTCTTCCTACAGGAACAGAAATTTAACCCTGTAATTTTCTGATTACTAAGAAGCTAAGATTCTTACCTCTACATGCTGTCAAGTTTACATTAACTTGCTTTGTCCTAAACTTGGATCAAAATAACCCCCTAAAAGTCCCAATATTTTTGTCCTAAATCCTGAGATGACTATCCTAATAGACAGACTGGCAACTGTTACCTCTAGGCCAGATCCGAGTTTCTAGGTAAAAACAAATTTTACTGGGACAACCACACTCATTTGTTTACATACTGTTACATCTGTTTTCACACCAGAATCTAGAAGCTATAAATGAGACATGACCCACAGAGCTGAAAATATTTACTAGCTGGCCCCTTACACAAAATTTGCCAAAACCTGTTATATTTTCCTGCCTCAAAATAATACAGGCAATAGTACAGTACAAGCTTTTAACTTTTCAAGAGGAAATCCTAATAATCCTTACATGGTATTTTTGTATGTTAAGCAAATCAAAGTATTTTCAGATTTATAATCAATGAGGAAAATGTAATTTCCTATACAACTATACACTTTCTCTGATGAGCTAATTTCATAGACTTTTAAAAAAGTCAACTTAAAGCCAAATCAGTTCCAGAGCAATTTTCTGAAAGTAGAATTTGTTTTAAAAGTAGGACTTAAACAATACATCTCCTATTGTCTCCTCCTATTAATCTATTAAGTTAAAATATCAGAACAATACAATTTCTAATCATTTTTATGTATATATAAAAAACATATTTTTAAACGATTAGCTTAAATAGACTAAGCTCATGAATCTAACTATATCTGAATAAGTGTGAAACAAGTCAAAAAAGCAAAGTTAAATATTCAGATTATATCTTTAAGTGAAAATGGCATTACTCACTGAAGTAAGGGTGAGGATCCTTTACTGCCCAGCCCTTGACACCCCTGCAGGTGGCAGGTAAGTTTCTACAATCTGAATATGATGAGAAAAATCTGTGCTTGGGAAGGGCAACAAGAGCTCATCCACCTTTCTCCTCAGATGTTAGTGTTCCCTTCATGAAATAGGAAGTGGTTCTGAGGATGACTAAAGATGAATAAGACATGTCAAAAAAAAAAGGGGGGGGGGGAGGGAAAAAAAAAAAATGTCAGCTCTAAAATATAACCCTAAGCATCATACCTGTAAGGACAATTCTCTTGACTGCTGCTACATTCCCTCACCAAAAATTAATTCATTCACCCATGTTTAAAGAAAAAAGATTCAGTACTTCTCTATCATCTTAAATTGTCTTCTGTTAGAAAATCTCAGAACAAAAAAATAAATTTACTGTCCCTGTCCTTCAAAGGGACCAACCTCAACCAATGTCTCTCCCTTAAGCCAGTGTGCAAACTGTCCAACCACGCAACCCTGCCCGGCCCCAAAGTTACAAACCTCCTGCCGAATGACACTCGCAGTTCTCTCCAAGTGATCAGTTTTCCTTTTGGATTTCATTACGCTTTAATAAAAAGTAAAATTCGGTTAAGTATTACCCTCTAAAAACATAAGATTAGTTTCCCCTGTAATGTCATGGTAATTCAAAGGTATAATATTATGCAAAACAGCCAGGGAAAATTAACACAACTAACTAAAATTTAACAAGCTGTGGTGGTATGCATACTGAAGCCAGTCTATTGCTTTTTTTGAGTGTTTGGCAAGCCTCCCAGAACTATCTGCTGGTCAGATCTCTGAAAATCAACCTAACATGACACTTCGGGCTGATCACTCACCTGGTTTGAGCAAGGTGACGCAAAGTGCTGGATGTCAACTTCCACAAAGCAGACCGAGTACAAATGGCACCAACAGAGCCTCGCAATAACCTGGGAATCAACAGGGCAGCACAGGCCATGGTGCTTCCTGGCAAACATAAAACTGAAATTTAAAATCATTTTCAGAAGAAGTAGAGAAATAAGACCATTTTAGCAATTAGTGAAAAGAGTGTGAATTTCTGTGCTGTTACAAAGCAAGCAGGGCCTGCCTTTACCTGGCAAGATTGCAGGCAGTGTTCAGAGGTGATTGACACACACACAGGACTTAAGTACATAGTGGCCACTATCAAATACAGTCATACATTACTAACAATCAACAGAGATGGATTTAGAGAACTGCTTCATTAGGCAAGCTCATCACTGGGCAAATTCCATCCAGTGTACTTATACAAACCTAGATGGTATAGGTTAATTATTCAACATGGCCTTTTGAGGTGATCAAAAGACACAATAAGCATGTGTGAGGGGCTAGGAAGGTGGCTAGGAAGGTAGAGCGCTTGCCTTGCATGCATGAGGCCCTGGGTTCGATTCCTCAGCACCACATAAGCAGAAAAAAAAAGCCAGAAGTGGTGCTGTGGCTCAAGTGGTAGAACATTAGCCTTGAGCTGAGGGACAGCTCAAGATCTGTCCAGGCCCAGAGCTAAGGCCCACGACCGGACCCAAAAAAAGAAAAAAAAAAAAAAAAAGCATGTGTGGGATGCTGCTGGTATGATATGGAAAACTGCTTTACAGTAGACTATCAGCAAAAGAAGTATGTCCTAAAATAATGAAAAACAGTACAGAATTATTCATCAAGTATTATGTGCCATGTATTATTATGCCCTTTTTTTGGGGGTAGAGATGAGGCATGAACTAAGAGTCTCATGCAAGCAGATTCTATACTACTTGAGCCACAGCCTCAGCCCTTTATGCTTTAATCATTGTTTGAATACAGTCTTATGTTTGTTTACACCTGGGCTGACGTAGATCACAATCTTCCATTCATGCTTCCAGAGCACTGGGATACATACCCCATAACTCCCAATTTTATTGGCTGAGATGGAGTCTTGAGAACTTTTTGCCTGGGCTGGCATGAAACCAAAATCCTCCCTCATTACCCAACTTCCTGAGTAGCTGAGAGTACTGAAATACTGTGTCCACCTGTGCTATACTTTACATGACTAGCAGTACAGGTTTGTTCATATTGGCATCACCATAAACACCAATTATGCTGTTATGGCCAATGTACTAGGCAATAGGAATTTTTCATCTCCATTATAATTTTATGGGACATATATTTGGTCCCTTGTGGACTAAACATCATATGTGACATCTGACATATATTCATGTTCTCTAATGGTTCCCAAAACCTCCAACCAAATTGATATGACAAATTTCACACTATTAACAGAGTAGGATTTTATGTCAAAAGGTAATTGTATTCCACTTTAAGAGTTTCATGTAAGTTGTTAGTATTTGTTAGATAAAATGCATGAGACAAACTTAGTCAGGTTTCCAAACATAAAAAGCTTAAAATTCCCAGACACTAAAAGCTAGTACAGATGGTAATACTAGTCACAACAGCCCAAAGTAATGACTATCAAAAAGGCCACTCAAAGAGTAAACAGGTTATAACCACAAAGTTATACCTACTACCCAATAATGAGAATGAATAAACTGCAATTAGAGGCAATAACTGAATATCACAAATATCACACTGAATAAAAAAAAAGCCAGACTCAAAGGAATATTCATTTTCTTTGATAAACCTTTTTTTTTTCTTTTTCATCTGCACACTGTCCCTGACCTTCTTTGTGCTCAAGGCTAGCTCTCTACTACTTGAGTCACAGTGCCACTTCTGGCTTTTTCTGAGTAGTTTATTGGAAATAAGAGTCTCACAGACTTTCCTGCCTGGGCTGGCTTCAAACTGATGTTAGAAATCCAGTTAGCAGTTATGCTTGAGCGGTGGCTGGTGAAAGCACTAATTTTGGTGCTGAATGCCTATTTTCACTTTGAATAGATTTATCAAGCTGTCCTTTTAGCAGCTAAGTGCTTTTCTGTCTGCATACTTTAACCAAAAGTTAAAAATAAGCTGGGAGTGGGGCTCACACCTGTAATCCCAGCTACTCAGGAGCCATGGAGGATCATGGTTCAAGGCAAAATGTTCTTGAGACCTCTATCCTAATAAAACTTGGGTAATAAGAATGGTAGTGTGTACCTGTCATCAGTTATGCAGGAAGGTTAAATAGGAAGACAGCAGTTCAAGGCTGCCCTGGGCATAAACAGGAGCCCTATTTGAAAAATAACTAACACAAAAGGACTGAGGGAATGACGTAAGTAGTAGAGCATCTGCCTGGCAAGCATAAGGACCTCAGTTCAATTCTCAATATGGCTGGAAAAAAGAGGCGAGGCTTTGTTAAAATAAAATACACACAGAAAGGTCCCCTGACACTTCACTTCTTAAAATTATTGGACTATCTGAAAAGCACTGGTTAGAAGTCAACAATAATTTTGGCTTCTCCTATGTTATGCTAACTTTAAGTACTTCTTTGCCTAAAACAGCCACATAAGCTTTATTGTCATATCTGCCTTTTCCAAGATAGGAAAGGTCACTAATATAAGTGACCTTGAGAACAAGTAAAAATGACAGCCCTACTACCCTGAACGTCCCTGATCTCATCTGATCTCTGATCTTGAGAATAAGTAAACATGTATATGAGCATTTTTTTCCTGAGCACTTTGGAATTTACTATATAAACTGTAATAAATTTTAACGTTAGGAAAATAGACAAGACAATGAAGTGTTTATTAATTTTATTAAGCCCCTGGGCATCATCCCTTAGTCTTTTTGCTCAAAGCTGGTGCTCTACCACCTGGGCAACAGCTCAAAGTCTGGCTTTTTGGTGGTTAACTACAGATGAGAGTATCACATGCTTTCTTGCAGGACTAGTGTTGAACTACAATCTTCAGATTTCATCCCCAAGTAGCTAGGATTACTAGCATGAGCCACCAGCTTCCAGCTTCATGACATTTTTTTCTTCTTTGGTGCCAGTCCTGGAGCCTGACCACAGGGCCTGGGTACTGTCTCAGCTTTTCTGCTCAAAGCTAGTGCTCTACCCCTTGAGCCACAGCTCCACTTCTGGCTTTTTTGGTAGTTAGTAGGAGACAACAGTCTCACAAACTTTCTTTCTGGGGCTAACTTCAAACCACAATCCTCAGATCAGCCTCCTGACTAGCTAGGATTATAGGCATGAGCCACCAGCACATGGATCATGAATTTAATTTTTCACTTAACAAATAGTCACTAAGAACCAGTATGAATAGGCGCTAGCCTACATTCTGGTGATACAAGCATGAAGAAAACAGACACTCTCTAAGACTATCAGTTCTAGCAGGCAATGAGAGAAAATGAAAAAAAAAAAAAGATAGTGGCAACGTAAATTAGGCAAAATGCATTCCATCAAAACCAAGTTCAATGAAGCTCACTCCTTTATAACTAGTCTCTCCAGCAAAAGGTCTTTCTTCTTGTCAGAGTATGAGGCAGCACTGTGAATAATCATGCTACTGGCTATTTTCTCTCTAGTAAATAAAAAAAGCATATGGCCTCTTTCACCTCAGAGAGAACTAGTTTTTCTTTTGTGAATATACTTAACAAAAATAAAGGTAAGTTAGTATCACTGAAAGAAAAAAAGGTAAAGCTTACCTTACAAGTCATTAAGTGTAAGGCTAAGGAGCAGGCAGAAAATATGTAGGTATTATGCTAGTATTATGCTGAGACCTCTGGATATATTCCACTTAGGAAATGAAGCATTTTTCATATACTGAAAGTCTCATAAAGTTCCTGCAATGTTAGAGATAATAGGTTAGGAACAATGTTTTTGGAAGTTGGAAAAGTCTTCCTAGGTTTAAGCTGCAGATGAAAAGACTGATTACAATTAGCAGTCCTCATCACAAGTACTCTCTTAATTACCTGGTTCCCATCATTCTTTTTATTTTTTTCAGGCAGGCAAGCATTTATTAGAGAATTTCTTTGGGTATTTAAAATTCTTTCCATTTATAAAACATTGATTAGAAACACTACTTTTTTTTCTATCGTGGTCTATAACATTTATGAGTTCTATGAGCTTTGACAATACAGTTATTTCTTCCACATCAGGTGATACGTACATTTCTTTCGTTTTGCATAGTATCAGCTGTTCCCACTTTCCCACTTGTTCCCTCCCTCCCATTGCTGCCATTGAGTTGCTTAGTTCATTTTGGTCAATGTCCAGTGCAGCTGATGGGTCCCACTGTTGTATGTTTTTCCCTGATTCCCTCTAGTTCTGTGTCCTCCTCCTGGTTTCCCTCCCGTGTACACATATATACCATATATGTCATCAGCAGCATGGTGTTATTTAGTGGTGATTCGACCTGATGAGTGGAAGTTTCTTAAGTCTTGTTAACTTTGTCATATCACCTTATGTTTTGAATTTAAAATTCACTTATCAGGGAGACCATGTGCCATTTGTCTCTTTGCTCTTGGCTTACCTCACTCAACATGAGTTCTTCTAGTTCCCTCCATTTCCCTGCAAATGCCATTATTTTGTCCTTTCTAATGGCTGCATAATATTCCATTATGTATAGATACCACAATTTTTGGATCCATTCATCTGTGGTGGGGCATCTGGGTTGTTTCCATATCCTGGCTATTGTGAACAGTGCTGCAATAAACATGGAGGTGCATGTGTCCTTGTATCCTGGTTCTGTTGTTCAGGATAGATGCCTAGAAGTGGTATGACTGGGTCGTAAGGGAGGTCAATATTTAGCTTTTTGAGGACCCTCCAGACTGCTTTCCAAAGTGGTTGTATAAATGTACATTCCCACCAGCAGTGTAATAGGGTTCCTCTTTCTCTGCATCCCCTCCAGCATTTGTCGCTGACTGACTTGAGGATGTGGGCCGTTCTGACTGGGGTAAAGTGGTATCTCAGGGTTGTCTTTATTTGCATTTCCTTCACAACCAGGGATAGGGATTTCCTCATGTGTTTCTTTGCCATTTTTATCTCTACTTCTGAGAAGTCTCTCTTTAGTTCCCTTGCCCATTTAGTAATTGGTTTGTTAGGTTTGGGAGGGATTAGTTTCTTGAGTTCTCTGTATATGCTAGATACTAACCCCTTGTCTTATATATTGCTGCTAAATATTTTTTCCCAGTTAGTTGGTTGTCTTTCTAGCTTGGTTGCTATGACTTTAGCTGTGCAGAAACCTTTTGTTTCAAGGTAGTCCTATTTGTCGAGTCTCTCTCCAATTTGTTGTGACCCTGGGACTCTGTTCAGGAAGTTCCTGCCTATGCCTATAAGTTCAAGTGTCTCTCCTACTCTGTCCTGCAGGGGTTTCAGAGATTCAGGTTTGAGCTTAAAGTCTTTAATCCATTTTGAGTTGATGTTAGTACATGGTGATAAGCTGGGGTCCACTTTTAGTTTTCTGCATGTGGCTGCCCAGTTTTCCCAGCACCAGTAGTTGAAGAGACTGTGTTTCTTCCACTGTATGTCTTTGGTTCCTTTGTTAAATATCAGCTGACTGTAGGGGTGTGGTTTTATTTCTGGATCTTCTATTCTGTTCTATTGGTCTTTGGGTCTGTTTTTGTGCCCGTACCAGGCTGTCTTTGAGGTTCCCATCATTCTTAGGCCTGATGTTGCCATTCCTGGTTTCACTATTTCTCTTCCTGCTTCCCTTGTCCATCTTCCTTAGCTCATCTTAACTCCCACTACTCAGGATGTCCATCCTTCCATAGCATTTGCATCCTGCCCTCTGGTGGCCATCCCTGAGACCTGCCACCAAGGTTGTGTTTAGTTTCTGCCCATTCTGACCTCATATTCATTGAAGAAAGCAATATCATACATAGCCAAAGGCCAGAGTAACATGGCTATATGACATGTAAGGCCAAATCTAACTGTTAAAATTAAACACAGAAATACTGTGCTGATTAATACTTCAATAATTACTTCTAAAATAGTCTTAGTGATAGGGTATTTGGGTGGCTGTTGTGTACTTCTACTTTGCAACCCAACTGAAAAACAAAAGACATCTTCACATTAAAAGCCATTCTCACCAGCCACTAGTGGCTCATGCCTTTAATACTAGCTACTCAGGAGGCTGAGATCTAAAGATGGTGGCTTGAAGCCAGCCACAGCAGTAAAGTCCATGAGACTCTTATCTCCACTCAACTACCAAAAAAGCTGTGGCTCAAATGATAGAGCACTAGTCTTAAGCACGGAAAGCTCAGGGACAAAGCCCAGGCCCTTAGTTCAAGCTCCAGGAGCTGTACCAAAAAATAAAATCAAACAACAAAACAAAAAACACCCTTCTCTTTCAAACACTGAGTCCTTGTTCTGTAACAGTAATCATGACCAAGAGTGCCACCTACTGACAAATAAAGCACATGCTTACAAAACTGAAGTGCCAATTAGAATTAGGTTTGTTTTCTGTTTTAGTGAGTGTATATGGACATGCGCGCACGTGCACCGGGTTTGGGGCTTGAACTCAGGGCCTGGGTGCAATCCCTGAGCTTTCTGTGCCCAAAGATAGTGCTCTACTACTTGAGCCACAGCTTCATTTCTGGCTTTTGGCTGGATAACTGGAGATAAGAGTCTCAAGGCGGCTGGCTTTGAACCATGATCCTCAGATCTCAGCCTCCTGAGTACCTAGGATTACAGGTATGAGCCACTAGCACCTGGTAGTTTTTTCTTTTAAAAAAGAAGGAGGAGGAGGAGGAGGAAAAGGAGGAGAAGGAGGAAGAAAAGGAGGAGGAAGATGAGGAGAAAGAGGAGGAGGAGAAAGAAGAGGAGGAGGAAGAGGAAAAAAGGACAGGAGGAAGGAAGGAAGGAAAGGAAGGGAAGGAAGGAAGGAAGGAAGGAAGGAAGGAAGGAAGGAAGGAAGGAAGGAAGGAAGGAAGGAAGGAGGGCTAAGAATGTGGCTTAGTGGAAGAGTGCTTGCCTAGCATGCAAGAAGCCCTGAGTTCGATTCCTCAGTACCACATAAACAGAAAAGGCTGGAAGTGGCACAGTAGCTCAAGTGGCAGAGTGCTAGCCTTGAGCAAAAGAAGCCCAAGGACAGTGTGCAGGCTCTGAGTTCAAGCCCCAGGACCGGAAAAAAAAAAGAACTATCCACTTTTGTATGACCAAGGTTTATTCTTTTCAGTGAAAATATTTAATCAGCCAAAGCGGATCAACATATACTAAATAATCTCTAAAGCCATAGAAATATTCCATCACTGTTGTCTCACAAGCTCTATCTTACCAAAACTCAATTTCTAAAAAAAAATTATAATTCTAAATAAAACTAAGTAGCAAAACAAATTGATGCAAGCAACAAATTTAAGATTAATTACACTGATTTAAGCTCCACAAGTAGAGTTCCCACAACAATTCCAGGGTGCCAGGTATTATTTGAGGTCTTGGAGATACATTCCCTTGCCAGTGAGAGAGAGATGATGACAATTGACTATATTTCAGAATTAGAACTCTACAACTTGCTGATAGAAGGGGTGTCAGAAAAACAAAAACCCAAAATGCCTCACTAGAGGCACTTGAATACAAGAATGCCCTGAAAGATTGTACATGTACAGAGAAATCATGGTACCTTTCAGTTTCAATTCCTAAATGTTACTTTCTAAGAGAGATACAGCTTTACTGGTATGCAGAGTGTCTGGTCCAGAAACAGCAGTACTGAACTAAGTAAGGTGTGACTCTTTCTTGATTTTTGCTGTTACATCTCAGATAAATCATCTTTTACCATTTCCACAATACCCACTTACCTCACTGGATTGCTGAGAGGATTAAATAAAACAATGTCTGTAGAAGTACCCAGCAAGCAAGAGTGTAATTTCCTAGTACATGTACCTCCTCCTCCTTGCCAAATAACCTACATCACATACTTCGCTATGGTTTTATTTTCTTCACCACCACACAAGTCAAACTTGGGAGAACTATTAGAGGAACTGCATGTACCTAGACAAGGGGGATGGGCAAGAAGACAAAATGGAAACATGAGAGTCTAATAGACCCCATACCCAGACAGAAAAGGCCATGAGACTCTTATCTCGAATTAACCACCAGAGAACTGGAAGTGGCACTGTGGCTCAAAGTGGTAAAGTGCTAGCCTTGAGCAAAAGAGCTCAGGGACAGTGCCCAGGCCCCAAGTTCAAGCCCCATGACTTACAAAACAAAGATTGACTAGACACGGTAGCTCACTTGTGAAATCCCAGATACCTGTTGGGATATGGGGAGGCGACAAGAGAATCAAAATTTGAGGACAGCTGGGGCAAAAAGTTACCAACACCACCATCTTTATCAGTATGCAAAGTGATGCTTCACACCTGTGATACCCAGCTATCTAGGAGGCCATAGTTGTAGTCTGAGGCTGGCTCCAGGCAAAAACACAAGACGAGATACAAAAACTTACTAAAGCAGCAAAGCACTAATGGGTCACACCCCCGTAATCCTAAGCACTTGGGAGAACTGCAATTCGAGGTCAGCCAAATGAAAAAGTTCTTGGGCATGGTGGCCTATCCTGTCATCCCAGATAAAACAAGAAACATACCCCATTGTAAGCCCCCCTGGGCAAAAGGTGAGAGCCTATCTCAAAAATAACTAGGGCAAAAAGTCTGGGGGCATGGCTCTAGTGGTAAAGCACCTGCCTAGCAAGTGTGAAGCCTTGAGTTCAAACCCCAGTATCACCGCCACCCCTCCAGCAAAAAAAAAAAAAATTTGCTGAAGCCCAAAGGGCTGGAGTATGACTTAAGTGGTAGAGGCCCTAACGATGGTTAAGAAGGGGAAAAGCCCAAAGAAGTGAGTCTCTGATTCCCAGAGATCAACTGTAATCAAGTCAGATCTGAACCAAGACTGTTTCCCAGGGTTTTATCATTTACGTGGCATTGCTTCTCTACTGAGAATGAGTGACTGCCTAGAAACAGCGACACCCTTGGTACCTAACCCTACTTTCTAGCCAAACCACTTTGTATCTGCAGTAAGAGGCCTCGCGCAGCTAACATTGCCTATGACTCCCTTCCTCCCATGAGAAACTTAGGTTCGGATAGGTAAGCTGGTTGTGGTGGACTTTTGGAGACCGTCAGGCACTTCATTTTTCCCAGATATGTGATGTCGGTCAAGATGCCACTCTCTGCAACTCGGTGTCAAAGACGGAAACTTAAATCCCCAGGGTCCGCCACAGACTTGTACTTGAGGCTTACGGGTAACGTAACAAATGTCCAAGGATAAAAAGTTACTGCCTACCACCGTGGCGAACAACGCCACGTGCCCGACCACCTGAAGGACTAGGCCTCGCGCCCTCGTTCTGGCCTTGGTCCTCTCAGCAGCACGGTTTAGGGAACCGGAGTGTGTCTGGGGTAACCTTGGCGCGGAGGTACCTGCAGCCGGCAACCGCGTCCTCAGCTCGAGGCGAAGCTCCTCCGGCACAGGGAAGGCTGCAGAGGCAGCAGCACGGTCGTTCCGGTCGCCGCCCGCCACCGGCAAAAGCGGCGCCCTCGCGCTCTGAGGCCGGCGGACGCGGGCTCAGGGCTCGCTAAGGTCAGCTGCCTGGCGCAGCCATCAGGCCGCCCGAGACACCACGGGTAGGGACGCCGGCCAAATTCCGTCACCGCGCAAGGAAGCCTCGGCGGTCCCGATGTGATGACGTAGGCAGCTGTCGCAAACCTCCCGTGCTATTGGTCACTGCCGTCCAATGGAAGGAGCGGTGCCATCTTTCCAAGGTCTCCGGCCCCTCTCTACCGTGACCGTACCGCGGTCACCCATTTGGCAGCGAGGCTGGCGTCGCGTCATCGCCTGTGCGCCGGAAGCGGTAGTTCCAGGGTGTGGGCGTGGCGAAGATGCCGGGTCCGGGCCGGCGCCCACCGCAGTAGACCTACCGGGACGGTGCTGCGCAGACCGACGGACGGAGCGTCTGCTCCCAGTCAACCCTGGTGACCATGGCGGTGTTTCACGACGAGGTGGAGATCGAAGACTTCCAGTATGACGAGGACTCGGAAACCTTTTTCTACCCCTGCCCGTGTGGCGATAACTTCTCCATCACCAAAGTAACTTTGGGGTCCCACCCGGCAGCTCCCCGGAACACGCGGGGTTTCGCCGCGCTGTTGTTATCCCTGGCCCTGCCGCCGTCCTCGCGGCTCTGAGGCGCTCCTGTCAGTTTTCCTGATGCTGACTCCCCGCAAAGGAAAGCAGTGGGTTCTTCTTTCTGACCTTCTGTATGTTTGTCCTGCCTCCAAGCTGCTTCCTGGGATGTCTCTTAGGAGAAGGGGCGTCGCCCAATGTTTCTAGTGTTTCCCCCACTAACACTTAGAGAGGAAAACAAACGGGCAAGATCCTTTGGGCTCCCACCTATCCGTGGAAGAGGCAGGCCACCACCGAGGGATGGGAGAGGTGAAGGGAAGGTGATACTGACCACGTGGTTTGATTTCATTATAGGAAGATTTGGAGAATGGGGAAGAAGTGGCAACGTGTCCCAGCTGTTCTCTTATTATAAAAGTAATTTATGACAAAGTAAGTGGTACATTGAAAAGCGGGAGGGGGGAGGAAAGGGGGAATTTGGGTTATTACTGATTGCTCTAGAGAAGATGGGCATGTTTTAAGACACTTAAGTAATGAATTTAGGAATAAAATTCACTTCCAACTCTGGAGCTAATATTAACTGTTTCAACAAGAATGAAGTGACATAGGAGTTGAAAAATAACAGATGGAACGATTCTGTAACAAAATGAAAATAATGTTAATGCTTTTGTGGCAAAGAAACTGAGTGTAATGTCTTTTCTCATTCGGTCTTAGGATCAGTTTATGTGTGGAGAAACAATCCCAGCTCCTTCAGCCAACAAAGAATTAGTTAAATGCTGAAGAAACCTTCAGAGTCCAAGTCCTAAAGAGTTGGCGTTGAGCCAGGATGGAACTATCAAGTGCAAAGTTACTGGCTTCTTTACGGGGACATCTGTTTTATGGCTTGTCGTGAATGTAGATCTTTTAAGAACTGCCAGGTTCATCTTCAACTAGAAAAGTGAGCTGCTCATGACATGTCAGACTTGGATTTCATGCTTAGAGCTTTGAAGTATAAGTTGGAAATATACTTGATCCATTTGGATTTCAAAAAAAAAAATCAGTGCTTCCTCTCAGTTTTATCACTTTTGCATTTTCATCCTAATTCATTAATTATAACAGCATTATCTACCTCAGTCATTAGAGCTCCAAAGTTAAAAGGAAGTTATATTTTTTTATTTAACTATTAAGATTATTAAAATTAGCCCTTTCTCTGACAGTTGACGTCAGCTCTGTCATTCTAAGAAAATCCTATGTTAATCAGGGCTGCTGCTCCATTTCCATTGCCAAGCCAGTCTCCTAACATTTAATGCATATAGTTCAAGTGTCCTGTTAAAGAGAAAATGTAGGCCCAATTTCTCCATAGTGGCAAGTTAGTGATGAAAGTAGAAAGATCTAAGGTGAAATGATCAGAGAAATGGAGTCTGTAATACTCCGTGTTCCTTGAAAGTCAGGACAAGATAAAAAGGAAAACTGCCAAAGGAGAGAAATAGATCAGAGGAGTGAAACATGACTACTTAGTAAATTAAATGCTTGAATGATTTTTCCAGATCAGAAGAAATACTTCTGAATCTCTATTTATTTGATTTTTTTTTTGAAGCCCAGGTCTATGTAGCTGAGTCTGGTCTCAAATTTGTCATCCTCCTGCCTCAGCCTGGGATTTCAGACATGGATCATCACCATGCCTCGCTCTTTGTACATTGATAAGAATGATGAAATAGTCTTTCAGTAGAGGTTAATGGCAGGTCTTTGCAGCTGGTGGCAGTGCATGCCAAATCTCATGGCCTTATGTTGTTATCACTAAAAGATCAAGCATCTACAACAGAGAATAACTTTGACAGTGGGAGAGAGCTCTAAGTAAATGTGCCCATGAGGACATATCCAGCATGCTCCATAGCATGCAACCAAAGCAGATGTGCATAGCTGCCAAGAAATGCTACCTGCAGAAAGAAATATATGAAGCTAGGCTCTCAATCTTCCTTGGCTGCAGTGCTGAAATTAGGAAAAAGTCAAAATCATTTACATGGAAAACTGAAAGCTCCCTTTATAAACAACTTTGATTTGTGAAAATTCACTAATCTGGCAGGTTGTTTTGGGGAATGGCTCCTACTATTAGAAAATAGTTTGCTAGAATGTGGGTGTTCATTTTCCTGATTTTGATAAATGTGTTTTACTGACTTGTTGGAGGTTTAAATTAAAACATACAAGTGGACTTTTTGGTCGTTTGCGTTTTTTTTTTCTTTTTGCAGGGAGTGGTCTCTTTATTTGTTTAGATTTTTTTTTGTTTGGGGGTTTGTTTGGGGTTTCTTTGAGACAGGGTCTCATGGTGTAGCCCAAAGTAGCCTGGAACCCATGGTATAGCCAAGTCTGGCCTCAACTCTCACCTTTATGCATTAAATGCTGGAATTATGGGCAGGTACTACCATACTTTGTTGTAAGTAGGTTATCTTGGCAGCAGATCAATTGCATGCAACTTGAGGCTAAGACCTTCTAAGTTAAAATTTGTGTGCCAGAAGTGCTTAGAACATTATATGGCATATTCTCTTTTTGTGTGTGTGAAAATACTGTACAGAGGGGTTACAATTACATGGGCAAGGATATGGCATATTCTTGATGTGATGAGATATCTCCTTACTGGTTGAGACATTGATGCCCCAGAAATAATACACAAGTCTTTTCCAATGTGTCAATCAAGAATTCTTACATTATCAACCACTGCAGACTTAAGTCAATTTCTTTTTTCTTTTTTTTTTTCTTTCTTTTTTTTGGCCAGTCCTGGAGCTTGAACTCAGGCCTGAACACTGTCCTTGAGCCTCTCTGTGCTCGAGTCTAGCACTCTTCCACTGAGCCACAGGGCCACTTCCAGCTTTTTCTGCTTATGTGGTACTGAGGAATCGAACCCAGAGCTTCATGTATGCTAGGCAAACACTCTACTGCTAAGCCACATTCCCAGTCTCACTTATTGTTGATTAAGTGTATTGCAGGGTGATTTAAAGGTACAGGTCAGGCTGGAACTGGTCCCATGTTCCTCTCCTTGGCCTGTGGACTATTGGGTCAAAAGTACAGTGCCCATTCACACCACACATGCAAACTTCAAATCTGCTTGCATCATGGCTGCCAACATTCCATTGACCAAAACAAGTCATATAGCCAAGCCCGAAGTCTAGAAGCAAGGAAATAAAATGATCTTATGGAGGTGATGGATTGAAGGAAATGAAGGAATTTTATTTGTATGTGTGCTGGTACTGGGCTTGAGCTCAGGGCCTGGGCGCTGTCCCTCAGCTTTTTTAGGCTGGCATTCTACCACGTTAGTCACAGCTCCACTTCCAGCTTTTTGGTGGTTTATTGGAGATAGTCTCATGGACTTTTCTGCCTACACTGGCTTTGAATCACGATTATCAGATCTCAGCCCAGTGAGTAGCTAGGATTACAGGTGTGAGCCACCGGTGCCCATCAGGGAAGGACTATTTTTGAAAAGAAATGCCATCTACCATAATTATTGTTCATCAGACTTGGTATTTCAACCCAAGCTTTTAACTCCAAATACTATTTTCTTCTGTGGCAGTTATACTTGAATAACTTTTGAAGTGAAAAAAAAAAACAGAAAAACACCACAAATGATGGCCGTGTAAAACATTTTAAGAACCTAGTCAATTTCATCTCCTTGGCCACATGCCAGGCAACAGTCCCATTAATTAATTTTGTGTTACTTATATTTTGAGGTGAGTGACACTAAAACTCAAACCATTTCAATGGAACTCTGTCAACAACAGGTTAAGGAGGACTGCTTACCTACTCTGTTTCCTGGCTGCTGGCACTTTAAGATGAATTACTTTGAGTGTTTTTGCTGCAACTAATGCCCCCGTATTTTTCAGAGGGGCTCAACCATTTGTTATGTAGACTTTTTCAAATCAGGAGAGCATCTCCCACTTCAAATCTGATACAAAAGTATAGACATAGCTAACATCTCGAACTTAGACCTTGAACAAAATCTGCTGCACATAGCTTATAAATTCCTAGCAGATTCTGGCCTATTACTGACTAGCCCATCTGGCTTGGCCCAAGCATCTTCCACACCATGCTGAGTTCAGAGGTGAGGCGAAAGAGGGAAATTAGTGAAATTATGAAGCAGAACTTTGTGTTTGGAAAAAAAAAGATTTGTTAATAGTTCCTCACTCTAAATTGGATAAATGTGCATTCATTCAACAAATATGCTCCAAGTATTTTTTTTGTTTATGAAAGCTAAGCCTATTAATCACATATGGGAGAATTTTTTCAAATAAAAATATGTTACAGAAACGAAGAAAATGATGGAAATAGTTATCATCATTCAGTTGCTCAAATGCATATATGAGTTGTCCTTAAATGACTGGAAGCTTCATTCTCTATGTCAACAAGGAATTACTATGTGGACATAAGAGGCAAAAGGAGGGCCTGACCTTGAGCAGATGGTTCCTGTTCTTGCTTGCTCACGTGTTCCTGCCCCATCTGTGGACTCTGTGGTTGGTGCCCTGAGCTAAGAGGCCAAAAACATAGTGGTCACCTCTCTTGGCATTTCTCTCACCTGTAATCCATGAGTGAGGATGTTGAAGAAACAATATCTAAGGCCTCCTATGTGACTTTGAGCAGGCACATGACCTGGTAAAGGATCAGCCCCTTAGAGCTTCTTCTAGAAGGAATAGGGGAGGTGGAGGGAGTGAAGTGAATAGCAATGCTTGCCATGGCCTGTAGGAGGAGCCAAAGCCTCACTAGACTCCAACCCAGACCAGCAAACAGCCATGTGCAGTCACCAGCAATCACAAACTTTCCCAAGCAGAGGCCTGTTTAATGTCAGTGTCTGAGGCAGCTGAGAATTTACCAGAACTTCACCCTGAGTAGTTATGGGCCTCAGTGACATCTCAAAATGTACTGAATGGGCTTTTGTGCTCTGGGTTCCCATTGTCCAACAAGGCAATTTTGTCCAACTTATGGCTTTTTAAATATGAAGTTGGCTAAAATTAAAAGAACAAGGCATTCCTTCAACAGACAATACCATCAGATTTCACACATGCATCATGGCTTGTAGTTGTCAGTGGATGGCTCCAGGAAAGAGCATCTCTGTCACCATAGGAAGTTTTTTATTTTTTTATTTTTATTTTTTTGTTGGTTGTGGGGCTTGAACTCTGGGTCTGGGCGCTGTCCCTGAGCTCTTCAGCTCAAGGTGAGCACTACCACTTAAGCCACAGCATCACTTCCGGTTTCCCAATGGTTAATTGGAGATAAGAGTCTCATGGACTTTCCTGCCCCGGCTGGCTTTGAACCATGATCCTCAGTTCTCAGCCTCCTGAGTAGCTAGGATTACAGGTATGAGCCATCAGCACCCAGCAAATTACAGGAAGTTTTTATCAGCAGGTCTGTTCTGAAACAGTCTATGGTACTCACAAGCTGCAGAAATATGTAATGCCTCTCCTAAGATTTTATATTGCCTTTTTCCTTTCTTAAAGTCTGCATGTAATATACATACACATATATGTACATATGTACAAACATATATACATGGTGTTTGGGCCTAGGGCCTCGCAGGCACCCTGCACATGAGGTATATTTCTAACTCTTTTTACGTTAGTGATTTTCAGCTAGTATCTTGTTTTTACCCAGGGCAACTAGGACCACAATCCTTCCACCTCCCCCCAGCATAGCTTGGATTACAGGTGTGTACCACCATACCTAGTCTGACATTGCCTTTCTTTGGTTGCATTAGAATGTCCTGACAATGTATTCTAAGAGGGTGAAAGACCTAGGTTCCAGTCTCAGCTCTTCCACCTAAAGCTTAATAGTCTTACTCAGCATTTGCTCTGTAGCAATCAAGTAAAAATGGTAAACCCATTTCTCAGAGTTGTGAAAATCAAATGGGATAAAAACTAAAATTTTTTTTGATTAACTATGTACAAACCCCAACAAGTGACATATAACAAGAAAGATGAAGTAGTCATCACAGTTATGTTAAGAGGTTACTTAAAAGAAACATCAGGGTAAAATGCTAAAAAAAAAAATCCTTTGAGAAAGGAGGCATGTCTTAGGGGGTCTTAGCATGTCAGTTTGTGCCTATATACTGCATCTTGGTCAGTGTCACCCCTTTTATAATTCTCTCCCATCTCCCTACTTTCTGATTTTTGTTTTACTTCATACTTAGGGCCTTCTGGCTCTTGGAACTAGAAATTAACTCAGGAAACACTGGAAATACACAGAAAATAATCCTGAGGCCCAGCCATCTGTCACTCAAAGAGCTGTTTTCATTGTTCTTTCTGCTTTACTGAATAAATTTCTAGGACTGGGAATGTAGTTCAGTGGTGGCGTGCTTGCCTAGCATGCATGAAGCCCTGGATTCGATTCCTCAGTGTCATATAAACAAAAGGCCAGAAGTGGAGCTGTGGCTTAAGTGGTGGGGAGCTAGCCCTGTGCAAAAAGAAGCTCAGGACAGTGCCCAGACCCTGAGTTCAAGCCGTATCTATCATATTCTCTCTAGACTCTAGCAGTTTGTGTCACCATCTTTGCATGTAGATCTGTTCATGCTTACCCAGCCACAGAGATCTCTCTCCTCTGTGGTCGCTCTCATGCTCAGGCTCTCTCTCTCTCTCTCTCTCTCTCTCTCTCTCTCTTTCTCTCTCTCTCTCCCTCTCCCTCTCTCTCTCTCCCCTGTTGATACAAAGGAGTCTTTTCATTGGCAGGATAGTTTCCTTTATCCTCCGAAGGGAACCAGAAGGAGGAGGCACATCACCTCCTATTGAGCGGTCCAGGTCTTCCAACCAGGAGTCAAGAATCCCCAAACAAGAATTTGGTCAAAGCCAAAAATAACAAAAAAAAGATGTGTCCTAGTGAATATCCCTTGAAATATTAATAAGTTTGTTACATTGTGGGACATCTCACAACTGCTTTACACATATGTGCATTTGTGGCTAGCTTTCACAATTTACCATTACTGTTTTGTATCTTGTTTCCTGCCAATATTCCTGATGTCCCACTATATTGCTGATGATTACAGAATGTGAGGACATAAATGTTGACAAACAGGAAATGGACTGATACAAACTAAACAGCCCATGATAGATTTTGTTGTTTATTTTATTTAATGTAATTCTGGAAGTAGTATATCTGGATTATTGAAAAATAGCAAAATACAATCAAGCAAGAGAAGAAAATGAACAGAAGCTTCCATAATCTCAGCTTCCCTGAGAGCTCAGTTAATACCTGACAACACCTTGGTATGTGACCCTTCCATCTTTCTCCCTCTCTCCACACACATCACATGTCACACACATTTTACATGTATATGCCTTTTCCGTATAACTGTAAAATTCTTGCCAGTGGCTCATGCCTGTAATCCTAGCTACTTACGAGACTCACTGGGAAGATCGAGGTTCAAGGCCATCCAGGCAGAAAAAATTCAAGAGGCTCTCAATGAAAAGCTGGACAAGATGGCATCTATTTGTTATCTAAGCTAAGACAGGAAGCCTAAACATGTGTATCATGCCCTAGTATGCACCTAGGCAGAAACAAGACTCAATCTCAAAAATAACCACCAAAAGTCAGGGCTGAGGGTGTGGCTCAGAAGCAAGTAGTAAGGACCAAAGTTCAAACCCCAGTATTGTCCCCTCCCCACAAAAAGTAATATTCTATACATGTATGTTTCTAACTTAATTTGCTACATTCATATAAATACTTGAATTATTGTACTTCTCCTAGCTATTCCCTTGTTATTGTAAATTGGATTATCCAAATATTTTGTAATTATAAACAGAAACGATGGACAGAAATGGATTTGAATGAAAAATCAGAAGAAGGAAAAATAAAGCATTGTGAAATCCTGAAAGATTGGGTCTTTGGGCCACAGCAGCTGTTTCCTGGCTTAGGCCCACTTGCCTTTGCCAACTATGATCTCCTTCTCTGCCCTACGCACTCCAGGCCCAGCATGAACAGGACACAGGTCCAGGATCCTGGCACATCCTTGATCTTCTGGCCTCCTTCCCTCTGCCCGAGTCCTTCCTCTGGGGCTCCACCCCATGCGCATTGAAGTATATCTTCCATACTTCAGTCCAAGGGGAGGTGACGAGGAAGGCATTGAGCCAGGTTTGGAGGGAATTGCAGGGCACTAAGGAGGTCAGTTTTTGTCCTCTGGGGACAGTGGAGAACCACTGAGGAATGACAGCAATATTAAGAGCCAAGACTCATTCCTTTCTTCTCCTCCTCTATTATGTCCATTCAGTCATCCAATATCTACTAACCATATATGATTTAGACATCTGGATTAGCCACTGGAACATAGCCACAATGTATCCTGTGGCTCTCAGAAACTCTTATGTTATTGAGACACACATCAGCTTCCTTCCTGTGGGCCTCCTGAGCTGCTCCAGACCACATTTCTCTCCATGTGTAAGAAGCCAGTGGTGTGATTTGTCCCTGAAGCCCAGCCACTCTATTGCACTCTCATGGTCTGGTTGTACTTCAATGTCATGAGAAGCTTCAGTGTTGTTCTACAAAATTCCCCTTTCTCTCTGTCTTAACTATCATCTGAACTTCTTGATGTTAAGCTGCAGGGCCCACCCCTACAGTGGCCAGATGCCCTCTGGCAGGACTCCCAGGAGCACCTGGGTGGCTGGCCCCTGCTTCAGCTCCATAGCTCTGAGGCATGCTCTGGGCATCCCCAAGTCAGCCTGGGGAGTCAGTGAATCAGGCAAACCAGTGTGTTCTGGTTTGAGTCAATGAAACTAGAGCCTGAGAAGTCTTGGGGGTAAGTGGCTTCCGTGGGAGGGGAACTTGGGGAGCAGGAAGGTGAGAGCAGGAGGAGAGACAGAACAGAAAGAACAGACAACAGGAGTGTTATTGAAGTGGCTGTTTGGTTATGCTGAACCATCCTGGAAAGAATTCAGAATACAGCAAAAATTACCCGAAAAGGGAAGGAGGGAAGGGAAAGAGGGGAGGGAGGGAAGGAAAGGCAAGGGAATCGGCCCACAGTCTCCAGTGGGCTCAGGGACTGAGGTTTGCCCTAGGCATGGTAACTTAGCCCCATTACCTCAGGCTGATGGCTTCCTTGCTGTTATTGAGATCTGAATTATTCCCTAAAGGAACTGCTGCTGAAGGCCCCTGAGCAGCTGTGTGCAGAGGAAAGCCGTGGGAAGTGACTGGACCATCTGACTTCATCGATGCATTCATCCATTGATAGTTTCGTAATTGATGGGTTATTGGGAGCCAGTGGATTTTTTTGTCAGTGGTGAGGGCTGAAACTCTGGGCCTGGGCACTGTCAGCTCTTCAGCTCAAGGCTAGCGCTCTACCACTTGAACCACAGCACCACTTCTGGCTTTTTTTCTGCTTATGTGGTGCTGAGGAATCAAACCCAGGGCCTCATGCATGCGAGGCAAGCGCTCTACCACTGAGCCAACTTCCCAGCCCAAGCCAGTGGATTTTTAGGACTGTAAAACCTGGTTGAAGGGAGTGGATCATTGAGGGTGTGTCCTTGGAAGCTATGTTGACTCTGGACCCTTGCTCTCTCATCTTCTTCCTGCTTTTTCTCCTCCTTGGCTGCACCAGGTAGGCATCTCTGCTTTGCCATATTCTTCCACTAGACCTCACCACAAGCCCAGTAACCATGGAGCCAGCCGACCATGGATTGTGGATCACTGAAATCATGAGCCAAAATACCTCCTTCCTCATTTAAGTGGCTCTTCATGGGTAATTAATCACAGTAACAACAACAACAACAAAAAGCATAGTCAAGCTGGATTCTGGTGGCTGATGCCTGTAATCCTAGCTACTCAGGAGGCTTAAGATCTAAGGATTGTGGTTTCCATCCTGGAAAGGAAAGTCTTTGAGGATCTATCTCCAATTAACCAGGAAAAAAAAGCTGAAAGTGGAGCTTTGGCTCAAATAGTAGAGCATTAAACCTTGAGCAAAATAAAAAATAAAAAAGCTCAGGGACAATGCGCAGGCTTTGAACCAAAATGAGTAAATAATAAAAAGCACAGTCATAGTGCCAGCTGCGTAAACAGCCCTGTATTCAGAGAAGACACTGAAAGCAGGAAGCCAAAGACCCAGGACTAAGGGAATGGGAGCCAGCATGGAACTGCTCACAGGTGGTGGCTCTGTGCCGAGGCTTCCAGGGATGTGGGACTTGATGCAACATCTCTGCAGTCCCTTGTTGACCTCTATAGTCTTGTAATATGGACATGGCCCAGTGGATGGCATGCCGCTGGGCCAATGGAAGAGATTCTCTGGTTCATATCCAGGGTACCAGCCTCTGCATGGGACTCAGTGGGAATCAAGATTCTAGTGAGAAGATGGTAAGTTTCCAGAAGTCTCTTTTGCTTTTGTCCAGTCTGGTGCTAATGGTGAAGCTGGGCTCAGAGAGTCTGCACCACTACTTGTACCCCAATGGAGCTGCCTTAAACCTTTGACCTTCCCAGTGGCATTGGATACATGGCCTGTCCTCCAGCCTGAGACATCACATTTGTCATTGGTCAGCGTAGTGAATTAATCCTGTCAACCAAGACAGCTTGCAGGCTCCAAATCCTTTTCCTGTGAAAGTTGCTGCCAGAATCTGAAGTACATGGAATGCCTGGAGTATGAATGCCTGGCTCAATTTAGCTTCAGGGTGTGTGTGTGTGTGTGTATGTGTGTGTGTGTGTGTGTGTGTGTGTGTGTGTGTGTGTGTGTGTGGTGTGGTGTGTGTGTGGTGTGTGCCAGTACTAGAGCTTGAACTTCAGGCCTGGTGCTATCTTTTGAGCTTTTGTGCTCAAAGCTAGTAGTGCTCTACCACTTGAACCACAGCTCCACTTCTAGCTTTTTTGGGTTGTTCAATAGAGAAAACAGTCTCAAGACTTTCTTGCCTGGGCTGGCTTTGAACCATGATATTCAGATCTCATCCTACTGAGTGGCTAGGATTACAGGTATGAGCCAGTAAAAACTGTCTTTATTTATTCTATTTAATTTTTTGGTGCCAGTACGGGGGCTTGAACTCAGAGTCTGGGTGCTGTCCCTTAACTTTTTGGCTCAAGGCTTTTGTTCTATCACTTGAGTCATAGCTCTACTGGCTCAAGTGGTGCAACACCATCCTTGAGCTCTGTTCAGTGGTTCATTGGAGATAAGAGTCTCATGGACTTTCCTACCCGTACTGGCTTCCAACTGGGATCCTCAGCGTCCTGATGATTTGAGGATTTGATTGCCAGGAATCTTATATGTGCTGTCACCAGCAGATTTTGTCACTCTCAAATAAGTGGCAGGAGGGTGAGTCCTTCCCACTACCTTGTTACGGGCATCCATTTGAGGTCCAGCCATGAGCATCACCATTGTGAGTCACTGAGGAGGGAGAAAGAAGCTACTTGAATACTGCAGCCAGATTTTCCAATAGCTTGTCACAAGACAGATGAGTTCTAATTATCTGTGCCTCCTCTTATGCCCTGGGTACTCCTTGGTTGACTGATTATAGGAACATAGCAAGGCTCATGTGACACCTGCTACTCTCCTAGGGCACAGACACTAGCACCTGTGTCACAGAAGACCTGAGAAAGGAGAAGGCACCAGCCTAGCTTCAGAGTCCCCTCCCTACTTAACATATGTTCTTGCCCAGAACACAGACAGGTAGTTCTGTGGCACAAAATAAGTCCACATTGTCACTATGTCTGTAAGAACCCTACAGCAAGACCACAAGGAAACCACAAATCACCAGATAGTCCCTCTCTTGGTAAACATGGCTGAGGGTTTCCAGTTAAGTCTCTAGCCTTATTCTATTCCTCCTACAACTTCCTAGATGAAAATCAAGATGCCCAAACACACAATTAACATTCTTTTTTTTGGGAGGGTGGTTCGGTCGTGGGGCCTGAACTCTGGGCCTGGGCGCTGTTCTTTAGCTCTTCAGCTCAAGGCTAGCGCTCTACCACTTGAGCCACAGCACCACTTCTGGCTTTTTTCTTTTTGCTTATGTGGTGCTGAGGAATCAAACCCAGGGCCTCATGCATGCAAGGCAAGTGCTCTACCACTGAACCACCTTCCCAGCCCCAATTAACATTCTTTCTTGCCCTTTTTTCCTTCCTTCCTTCCTTCCTTCCTCCCTCCCTCCCTCCTTCCTTTCTCTCTCTCTCTCTCTCTCTCCTTCTCTCCCCCTCTCTCTCCCTTTCTCTGGCTTCAAATCCTAGTACCCACAAAAATAAATAAATAAATAAAGAATGAATGAAGTGGTCCAGGTAAAGACAGAGTCCATGCACAGGGCTTCAGAAACTGTGAAGAGGGACAATGCATCCCTTCGATCTCAGACCTTAGCTTGCTGACTAGCTAAGATTACAGGCATGAGCCATCAGTGCTGGGCCTAGGTCTCTTTTGTGATCCATTTGGCAACTGTATCACAAATCACATTCAGTTACTTTCCTGGAATTGTTTTTTAAAATATTACTGCCTTCCCAGAAACCAGAGAGCCTGGTACTGGGTGACATACATGCAGAGATGCTATTTTACAATTTTCTAATTTTCTGATTCATGGGTGACTCATTCAGATGTCCAAACCAATGATTCAGAAAATGCATAAGACAAGGTTATAGAAATATCCTTGGTACACAATAGACATTCAACAAATATTTTGGTCTTTTTTTTCAATCTGGAAAGGGATTCTAAGAGCCAAAATTACTTGGGGAAAGCCATCACAATCTGGGTTACTAATGGCAAATATGTCATTTAGAAACTAAAACTCAGGCAATAAAATTAGCTGCAGCACAGTTTATAGCTCCCTGGATATGGGCCGGATGCTGTGTCTCCATAGAGACTGAATGCACCACGGGAGGATTAGAACCAGAGTCAGAGGATTTTTGTCTTAAGCCCCTGTCTTTTGGGGAAGCCTTGAGAAAATACAGAGGCCCCTTGACACATCATTTAATGACTTTTCCCACAGATGGAAAGTGAATGGGATTAACAGGATGTTCTTGTTGTTTTACGCAAGATTCTCAAGCAACTTCTATCATATATTCTCATATGGTATGCAAGAAAGGAAGAAATTATAAATCCCATGTGAAGCCCCTTCTCTCCCTCCCTCCATTCCTCCCCTCTCTTCCTTCCTTTCTTTTCCTTCCTTATTTTTTTTGGTAGTATTGGAGTTTGAACTCAGAGCTTTGTACTTGCTAGGCAAATGCTCTACCACTTGAACCATATTCCTACCCCTCTCAGTTTTGTTTACTTTTGAAACAGGGTCTTGGGTTTTTGACCCTGCTAACCTGAACTTTGATCTGTCTATTTATGCTTTTCCAAAAACTGGGATGACAGCTATATGCTACTGCATCCAGCTCTGTATTTTTTTATTTTCGTTCTGGCAAGGGTTTATTTTAGTATATCAGGGTATCATATGGAGAAGTGGGGTGGGGTATGAGAAACATTTCTTGCTCCCCTCACAGGAAATGGGACCGAAGGACTCTTTTTCTGGCTTTTTACTGATTGGGTTATGGTTTTGCTCAGGTTGACCTCAAACCATAATCCTCCTGATCACTACCTCCCAAGTAGCTAGGATTATCACCCTAGCTAGGGGCCACCGTACTTGGATCCTTTCTCGCTTGTGTATGCCTTGATAAGTTACTGTTTATTTAGAAATGAGGTAGAAACTTATTTCTCAGAGACAGTTTCTTGAGTTTTATTGGTTTTCATGCCTGGACCACAAGTTTTGTTGCAAGATGAGCAGTAAAAGAGATCAACTCAGTTTTGCCTCCTGTAATGTTTGATCACCTATGGTAGAAAAGGCTGAGATCCTCATGCTAAGTGTATTCTTGTATTTTCTGTGATCCAAACTGAGCTAGACTGGAACAGTTGAAGATTCCTACATTTTCAGAGACAGTAGCTAAGTAGATAGTATCCAGGAAGTTTAAACAAAGAATTTTGTAATTCTCTGGCTTTGTCTCCAGCAATTTGGGCCTCAACATAGTAAACCAGAAGCAGAGACCGTCTTACCTGGGAGAGGTGCTACCTTCAAAATGTAGCCAGTTACTGACAACCATCTTCCCATCTTCTCAGCTCAAGAGCTTCAGGTATGCTCTGGGTGTCAGCGTGCTCAGCCCTTTCTCCCTTTCTGGTGGCTAAATTTTTAGAGTAAATTTACCAACTTCCCTGGCTGCTTGCTGGGAATGGCCAAATGACATGGAGTAACCAATGAGAAAGAAGGCTTCTGGGAAAACGTTGCTTTTTCAACAGAAAAGGATGTCAGAGAAGAACTCTGGTTTTTCTCTGTCCTTTGCCCTGGGCAAGTATTCAACATATGGTACTCTGGTGTCCAACTTGTGCATCTCTTACGAAGAGATAGATATCAGGAACAAAAGCCAACAGGGGCGAGGTTAAAAAAAAAGTACCACAGTTGTGTGTGAGCCATTGCATCAAATATGAGATTACCTAGCTTAGATTGAGCACAAGAGATTATTAAAGAGATCTTTCCCCTCCTTCCGTCCCTCCCTTCCTGCCTTCCTTCCTTTCCCTGTTCTGAGGCTTGAACTCAGGGGGCACTGTTCCTGAGCTTTTAACTCAAGGCTAGTGATCTACCACTTGAGCTACAGCTCCACTTCTGGCTTTTGGGTGATTAATTGGAGATAAGAGTCTTTCAGACTTTCTTGACCTATATGGCTTTGATTTGCAATCCTCAGCTCTCAGCCTCCTGAGTAGCTAGGAAGCCTCTGGCATCTGACTTGAAATGTTGTTCTTCTGTATCCTGTTTTCTCCTTCAGAACTTGTGAAGTCAAGTATCCACTTAGTTTTAAGTACTAAGTGGAATTGAAGAAGTGTAGTCTATGGCTCTTTGCTAAAAGAAGCCTATTCCTCTAGGCATTGGGGAAAAAAAGTTTGACAAGTTATACTTTTAAAAGATATTTTTAAAGAGCAACCACAAACATGCAGAAAAAAGTAGAGCTGGGCCCTGCAAGGAAATGCATGTTGATATTTTGCATAAATGTTAGCACAACTGTCTGAGTGCTGGTGGCTCACGCCTCTAGTCCTAGCTGAGAGGCTGAGATCTAAGGATCATGGTTCAAAGCCAGCCTAGGAAAAAAGACTACGGAGCTGGAAGTGGAGCTGTGGTCAAATGGTAGAGTCCTAATCTTGATCATAAAAGCTCAGGGACAGTGCCCAGGCCCTGAGTTTAAGTCCCAGGATCAGTATACATATACACACATGCACACGTGCATGCGCACGCGCACACACACACACACACAAACACAACGTTAGCACAACTGTACATATTGTGCAAACTATGCTTCTTTCAGAACTTTTTGGGGAATGTAACTTGTTTACACCTGTATGTTCTGATTTGGTGACTGGCTGCAGTTTACTTGGTGTCCTACTGGCTTCCTATGATGTGTCAGCAGAAAATGGAAACTTCCTTAATGTATGCAGGATATATGACCTCTAAAATGTCAAATTCTGTGGAGTGACAACATCATTGTCAAAAGCCTGGGGATCTTCTGATGTGAATGGTGGAACGGGTCTGAGTTTGCCTGTGGGATCTGTGACATTGAGGAAAAGAAGAAATGAATCTGAGCCCTTTCTGGGATGAACTCACACAGGAATCAAGTCAGATGAGCTCCTCTACTTTTGAATTTGTTGGGGTAAAATGCATGTGGAGTCAATAGATAAGAGGAGAACTGGTTAAACTGGAAGGAGAGGGTTCATTTAAATCTAAATGGAAGCATGTGTTCTTTAAGAATCTGTAAGAACCAGTCAGCATTGACAGCCATCTTGGTAATAAAGTAATAGCTTGTGGGGGATGAGTAAGGAAGTAGGAAACACCAGGTTCTACTTGTTCAACAAATTAAGCCATCAGCCACATGAGCCCTTCTGTTAATTCCCCCCAATACAACTTACATGAATAAATTCAGCCTTTTATTTATATTAATTTTCAAATACCCACAATGCAAATAATAAACTCCATTAAAAATAGAAGCCTTGTTTAATTTTCATTCTTCAACCATTAATACCCCCATCTTTTGTGCCAGTACAGGTCTTGAACTAAGAGTCTCCAGCTCTTGGTTGGCTTTTCACTCAAGGCTGGCACTCTACCGTAACTTGAAGCCACACCTTCAGTTCTGGCATTTTGCTAGTTAATTGGATATAAGCGTCTCATGGACTTTCTTGCCTGAGATGGCTTTGAATTACAATCATCAGATCTCAGCCTCCTGAGTAGCTAGGATTACAGGGATAAGCCACCACTGCCAGGCAGAATTTTTAACTCCATCTCAGCCTCCTGACATGAGGGGGGAATTTGTTTTTGATACAAACACACAGGTCTGAAGCAATAAGCCAGTGGCTAAAATAGCTTCTCTAGATAGGAGGCCAACGTCATCTAAAGTCCAATAGAACTACTCTTGGTAGTAGCTATCTGCATCTCTGATACAGTAACCATGTGGCCATAGAGCTCAGGCTTGTATGAGGGAATGATGTCACATTCCTCCATTATAATGAGTCTCCATTAAGATAACCCCCAGTGGTTAGTGGTTGCCATATTAAACAGCTCAGATCTAGCGTATAGTCTAAGGATAGAAAGATGCAGTGGGCTGTAAATGGAATGGATGGAGAATGCCTATGTATGGATGATAGGTATTTAAAAACATACTTCCTACCTAGTTTTTCCTATCAGAATCACTGCACTCAACTGGGTGCTGGCGGCTCACGCCTATAATCCTATATATTTGGGAGGCTGAGATCTGAGGATCAAGGTTCGAAGCCAGCCCAGGGAAGAAAAGTCCCCGAGACACTTTTATCTCCAATTAACCACTCAAAACTGGAAGTGGCACTGTGGCTCAAGTGGTAGAGTATTAGCCTTGTGTACAAAGAGGCTCAGGGACAGCACCCAGGCCCTGAGTTCAAGCCTAACAACTGACAAAAGAAAAAAGAAAAAAAAACTGCACTCAAAGACAGCCCAAAGGAGACAGCATCTTTTTTTTCTCTCTCTCTTCAAATGCACAGTGATGGGAGGAGACAGCATCTTTAAGTGGGTAGAGGGGTACTAAACTTGCCGATTAGTGAGCAGACTCCATCTGGGAGAGAATTGGGTGTGAATGATGTTTTCCCAATGGCAGAACCAACCCACTCAGCAACTCTTGTCTGAACTAGGTAGGTCAGGCTCAGCAAGAAGAGCTTTCCCACTCCTGTCAGTCCTGGCTCTACTCCAGCTGAGATCTGTTCTTCCAAACATGTGAGCCACATATATGGGTCTCAGACACTTACTCAGGGCTCACATCTCACACACATTAACATTCAACTCTGCTTTCTTTAGAAAGAAACTGGTTCAGATGCTGGCATCTCTCTCTTTCAAGAAGTATGGGCCTTTACAATGGTTATTTCTTGTCAGGCCTATGCCAACCAAATATGGGGCATCAGGAGAGTTTCTCAACTGTAAACACCTGCTCTGTGCTGATCCTTGCAATACCAGTGACTAGAGAAATACATTGCAGGCAATTTTGGCTAGAGTTAGCTGAGCTACACAAGGGCTGGGGCAGGTGAACGGAGGTAGACAAGACCAAGAAAATTCTCATTTAGATGAAAACATCTTACCCAGCTCTGTTGGTGTTCCAGCAGGCTGGGATGAGCTGCAGAGTTGGGCCAAAACTCTCTTCTATCTTCTCTCCATTCCTACCCTGATCCTCTCAGCGCCTCCCTGAGCTTGGGCTCAACCAATGAACACGAAAGCTCGTCTAGTGGACCTAAAGTTGTCAAATTGTCAGGTCACTAAACTCTCTTCACCGCTGAATTTTCATGGCCAACCAGCAATCCAAGTTAAGGCTACTTGAAGACAGAGAACCTGATCCAGTGGTCTAGGTCCAGCATCCTAGAGAGGCTGCCAGACAATGCCCAAGCTTCTTTCCCTAGGCAGAATCAAGAGCACTTGCTCAGTGAGAAAAGAAATGAAGACTCTTCTGTACCATATGTTGATCATCTCTATTAATAAAGGCAATGAGAAAATGAATCAAATTTTTTGGTAGGTACTAGGTTTGAACTCAGGACCTCTTACTTGGTATTCTACCTCTTAACCCATGCCTCCAGCACTGCATTTTGCTGATTATGTTAGATACAGAATCATATAGATTTTTTTTTTCTGCCTGAAATGGCCTTGAACCATGATCCTCTAGATCTCAGCTAGGATTATAGGTATGAGCCACTGGTGCCCGGCTCTGTTTTACACAGTCAGCAGTCAATAAGATAAGGTGTGAGAAGGAGAGACTCTACATTCTTTCACAGAACTTTCTTTTGTCTACTACCAGGAGCACAAGCACAGAAGGGACTGATTCATGACATCTACATGCTCTTTCAGCTCCCCTAGGGCAGAACTGCAATGGTCAAAAGTCTTTTCCTCTCTGTCCATGTGTTCACCGCTCATCCACAGGGTGGACCTGGTCAAACCGCCACAGCTGGCTGGCTTTATCCTGGCATGGACTCAGAAACAAATCCATGCTGCTTTGCTCATCCACAGCCTCCACGCACTTCCCGGAAACAATGTGGACAAGCATCCCATTCTGCAAATAGAAAAAATAAAGAAAGCCAGTTCCCCACAAAGGCAGTCCCCCGAAAGATACTTTTAACATTTGGACTGACTAGTAAGCAACTAATATAATTTGAACCAGCCTGCAGAGGAATGGTAGTGTTTTTTTTTGGTTAATACAAAATGTTGGCTACGATAGTCCTAAAATATAATTGTTATTCAAAGCCTTGGGGTCACTAATGCCCTTATCTTTGTTACAATTATGTTCTTTTTTTTGGTAGGTTGTGAGGCCTGAACTCTGGGCCTGGGTGCTGTCCCTCAGCTCTTCAACTCAAGGCTAGTGCCCTACCACTTGAACCACAGCGCCCCTTGCGGCTTTTTCTGCTTATGTGGTGCTGAAGAATCGAACCCAAGGCCTCATGCATTCAAGGCAAGCACTCTACCACTGAGCCACCTTCTCAGACCTATTATGTTCTTTCTTAAGTGGTGAGGGTGATTTCCGGAAATAGAACCTGTCCAAGTTTTCTGCTGTGTTTTGGACATTCACTGTTAGCACTCTGTTCACAAATGTCCACTTTCTAAAGGATTTCATGAACTCCGCCCTCTGTTTATCTTACAATTTTGTGCTGTAGCCAGAAGGTTACAGTAGAGAGCAAAGCCTCCACAATTACCTACATCCTGAACAAGCCGCATTCAATGAACTATGAGTGCTCTGCTCAAAAACTAGCAGATTTTTTATTAGATCTAACATTCTCTTTTCAAACTTTTACTTCCTCTTATTTTTGTAGGTGCTGGTATTGGGGCTTGAACTCAGGGCCTGGGCACTGTTCCTTCATTTTTTCATTCAAGACTGGTGCTCTACCACTTGAGCCATAGGTCCACCACTGGCTTTTCAGTGGTAAACTAATGATAAGAACCTCACAGACTTTCCCACTCAACTGCTTTTGAACCTCAATCCTCAGATCTCAGCCTCTTGAATAGCTAGGATGATAGCAGTGAGCCACCAGTGCTCGACTTCTTTTGACTTTTTATAACTGGTTTATTTCACCTAGCATAGTGTCCTTAAGGCCCATGCATGTTGTAGCAGAGGACAGTATTCTCTTCCATTTTAAAGGTGAATACCAGTTATTATAAGAAATTATTTTAGGAGGCAATTAATCCCTATCTGAATAATATACATTTAAGATAAATGTGTATCCACATTGTATCTATCCATCCATGGATGGGCATTTGGGTTGTCTCCAGCACTTGGCTGTTATTAAGTAATGCCACTATGAACAGCATTCTTTTCTGGCTGATGATAATAGCTTTTTAAATTCTCTCCCCCATCACCACCCTTACCCCACCTCTCTGGTAGTACTGTGTTTGAACTCAAGGCCTTAAATTTGCTAGGTATGCAGTCTACCACTAGCTATATCCTCAGTCCTTTTAGGATTTAGTTATTTTTTTCTGGTATGGTCTTGCATCTTTTGAACAGGAACAACCTCAGATCTGAATCTCCTACATATGGCCTCCAGCATAGCTAATATCAGTCATATGCCACCACTGCTTGGCTTATTTGTTAAGATTGGGGTCTTAGTAACTTTTGACCTAGGCTGGATTCAAACCACAATCTTCCCAATCTCTCTACCAAGAAGCGGGGATTACAAGTGTTTGCCACTGTGTCTAGTTTCATTTCCTAATATCTCAAATATGCTGGGTAATTCTAATTTTTTATTTGTCTTAAAATGCTGTCTCTAAAATATATCTTATTCACAGTACTTTCTTAAGATCTTTCATGAGCATCCATGAAAGATCTTAACGTGATTGCTAAGACTTCTTGCATGTGTGGGTCCCCCGAGTTCTAGGTCTACTTGTCATCAAAGCCTCAAGGTCTTTGTCCCAGCTGCTTATTTTGAATTTTCCTGAAGATTTATAAATACAAATTTTCCTCCCAGAGCCAGCTTTAAGAACACCAGGGATAGAGTTCTTCTTAGTTATTTTGCCATCTTTACTCCCAAGCAGAAGTTGAAGAAAAGACTTTTTTTTGTTTTGTTTTGTCAGTCGTGGGGCTTGAACTCTGGGCCTGGGCACCATCCCTCAGCTTTTCAGTTCAAGGCTAGCTCTGTACCACTTAAGCTGCAGCGCCACTTCTGTTTTTCTGGTGGTTTATTGACGTCTCACAGACTTTCTGGCCAGGTTGGCTTTGAACCTTGATCTTATCCCCCTGAGTAGCTAAGATTACAGGCGCGATTAAAAGACTTTTTTGAATGTGCATATTTAAGCTGGGTGCTAGTGATCAGATCTGTCATTCTAGCTGCTTGGGCAGCTTAGGATTAGAGGATCAAGTTTCCAGACCAACTTGAACAGAAAAGTCCAAGAGACTATGACTCTATCTCCATGAAAGGAAGCTGGATGCAGTGTTGTACCTGAGTCCAGAGATGATGGAAAGTGTAAAGCAGGTGGATAGTGACTCAGGTTGCAGGCCCAGTCAGGAAGTGAGACCCTATCGCAAACAATAACCATGGAAAAACAGGACTGGAGGTATGGCTCTGTGGTACAGCACCAGCCTAGCAAGGGTAAGGACCTGAGTTCAAATCCCCATACTGTAGAGAAAACTATGAACTGCGTGTTGGTGGCTCATGCCTGTAATCCTAGCTACTCATGAAACTAAGAGCTGAGGATCATGGTTTAAAGCCAGACCAAGGAAGGAAAGTCCATGAAACTCTTATCTCCAATTAAACACCAAGAAACCAGACATGGCACTATGGCTCAAAGTGGTAGAGTGCTAGCCTTGAGCAAAAAAGCTCAAGACGGCTGGGAAGGTAGCTCAATGGTAGAGTGCTTGCCTTGCATGCATTAGGCTCTGGGTTCGATTCCTCAGCACCACATAAGCAGAAAAAGCCAGAAGTGGAGCTATGGATCAAGTGGTAGAGCACTAGCCTTGAGCTGAAGAGTTCAGGACCCATGATGGACCAAAAGCTCAAGAATAGTGCCCAGTTCCTGAGTTGAAGCTCCATGACAGGCAAAAAAAAGAAGAAGAAGAAAGAAGAAGTGTGTATTTGTTTTTTATGGTAATAATCTAACTCAATTTGGAAGATATAAGGAGAAAATTCATCATAGATACTATCACCTTCCTCTTCCAATCCTGTGTCTGCAAGCTGCTCATTCTCCTAAGTGCTTTACGGTACTAGAATTCCTCTCCATAGACACAAAACCTCTGGGAAGGATCTAAAGCTCCTCTTCCCTAAGGATTCATAGGTCCAAACTTTACAAAAATGCTGAAATGATCAGAATGGAATCTGCATTAGAAGGAAGAAGGTGATATCTATATATCTATTCATCTATTCATATTCATGTTTTATTTCAGTAGTAAGGGGGGCTTTGTGTTACTCCTAAAAAGCATACTAACACACTGGTCAGCTGTTTCTGTGTCATGTTCCACCCTCCTCCCTGCAGGATGAACTGACAAACATTGAAGTGGGAGGAGGGGCAGCAATCCCTTTCCCAGTCAGTGAGTTCTATACACTGACTAGGTGAAGAAGGATTAGTACATGTCCTGATGCTGATGGCCCAGCCTCCCCATGGGGTTGCCTTCCTTCTCTCTGAGGTTGACATGCAGTAACTAAGTTCAACCCTAGAAACACAGGCCTCTGGTAACACCTGACTTCTTAGAACAACCCGGACTGCAGTGCTGCCCATAAATCCCATCTGACCTGCAGCCCTACTGAACATCCAGAAATGAGTTCTCACCTTCTGGAAGTCCCAGAGCTGTGAATGGATGGCTGAGCTTTCCTGGATGCAGTCTTGCAGAATTACCTGCTCTTGCTTGACATCAAAGCACAGATGTGGCGGGCTTCCAAAACGGATTTCCTTCCTGCCAATGTGTTCCAGGCGCTGGGCAGAAGGAACAGTATGTCAGGGATTGTTCTGCAGGACAGCAAGGCTGCATCTCATGGTTAAGTCCATAAATATACTGTGACACCGGCCCTGGGCCCTGAAGTTCTCACATGGCAGCTGCCTTACGTGATTCTGTCACGTTCCTCCATTATCCTATTGACTGTCCAATAGATTAATCTAGAAAGAAATCTGTGTGTCCTGTGAGTGAAATGGTGGAGGAACAGATGAGGAACCTCTCTCTGAGGCCTATGCTGATCTCTTTCTGGAGAGATCTTTCCTGCCCCTCAAATGAACTGTCCTGCTGACTCTCGCTCATGGTTATCGTATTTACCAGCAGCACTGGGATCGCGCATACTCTTGGGGAGGATTTTAGTGGAGAAGCCTGTGCACACTAATTGAAGGCACATCCTGAGAAACCTATTTTTGTTCCTGACAGTCACAGCCCAAACCAATTTTTATATTAGTGGTTCTAAGACAGGACTGGTTGGACTTGAGCAATATAACTGGCACACATGCTCTTGGTTTAACAAATTTAACACATTGCTATCAGCATTGAAAAATCCTTAACACTTGTTGAATTGGAGATGCCATACTTTTGTTTTGCATGGTACTCTGAAAATGAAATAGCCTGCCTTGCTTGAGGATGCCAAAACACATACGCAGTTTATACGTGAATCCTAACCCCATGTTATAGGCAAGGCTGGGGACCTTACTCAGGGAAGAGTTTTTTTCCCACTTAAACCCCTGAGGTGATGGACAAACTTCCTTGGGAAACATTTCCCTGTGGCGATGGATAGATGGAATTTAACTTTGGGAGCAGGGATTGCTCTTGAAGATCAAAGCTGATCTTCATGAACTGAAGTTTGGCTCTCACTGCTTTTCCCTGTCTGGAGTCAGCATGCTCAGCTCTCTGAGGTGGATGCTGCCTGCTCCTGACTTTGGCAGTTCAGCCCATATCCCATAATATCCCATAGCTCTAATTTCAGTTGCTTGTTGTTGTTAAGGAGATTTTGCTTGCTTTCTTGTCAAATCAATGACTTGTGCACAATAGGAGCATTTTATACATATATATATATATATATATTTAATCCAGCATAGCCTATCTATGTGTATTAAGGAAGGGCATTGAGCTTATATATTACACTATTGCTGGATCCAAGAGTCCTCACTAATTTCCTCTCTCTCTCTCTCTCTCTCTCTCTCTCTATATATATATATATATATATATACACACACACACAGGATCCAAGAGTCCTCACTAATTTCCTCTCTCTCTCTCTCTCTATATATATATATAATACACACACACACACACACACACACACACACACACACACAGAAAAGAGCAAACATTCTGTTTTCTTGATTCCCAATTGCAATTGCAGATGAAGAAGAAAAGGCTCAGAGAGGTTAAACAAGGCTGCTGAGATCATACAGCCATTTTACCCTACTACAGAACTTCTTCATAAGCTTTATTTCTTTTTGTTTTCAGCCCTTGAACCAGGCATGACTGCTTCTCAGTAGGTTCTAGATGGTTCTAGAGCCAGGAGAGGTGAAGTGGATCCTGAACCTCCCTTTTCTATGTGTTCTTGGCTGGCTCTCTTCCAGGCAGGGCTGGGCCCCAAGCCTTCTGAGGGATGCTCTTCTCTACTCCCCCCCACCTCCAGGCTCTCTTGGTATCTTCAGATCATCCAAAAAATACCTCTGGGAATTGAGGTACCTTTGGAATATGTATGACAGCTTAATGCAAAGTCCCTTATCACAGCAGGAGTGTGGAGAGATCTGGGAACAGGTGAGACTTGCTCCATTATCAGCCAGGTTGTGAAAAAGAAGTGAGCCCACCAAGGCCCCAGATAGGTTCAAAGGAGGCTTCTACCATCTGAGCAATTATTCCCATGAAAGAAAGTTTTGAAGAGAGTAAAGCACACCCTAAGCCAGGCTCCTGGCTCATGCCTGTAATCCTAGCTACTCAATAGGCTGTGATCTAAAGATCATAATTTGAAGCAAGCATAGGAAGGAAAGTCTGTGAAACTCTTACCTCCAATTAACCAGCAAAAAAAAAGCCTAAAGCCGGGCGCTGGTGGCTCATGCCTATAATCCTAGCTACTCAGGAGGCTGAGATCTGAGGATCACGAGTCAAAGCCAACCTGGGCAGGAAAGTCCGTGAAACTCTTATCTCCAATAAACCACCAGAAAACCAGAAGTGGCGCTGTAGCTCAAGTGGTAGAGTGTTCGCCTTGAGCTAAGAGTGCAGGGACTGTGCCCAAGCCCAGATTTTAAGCCCCACGACCGACCAAAAAAAAAAAAAGCCTAAAGCAGAGCTGTGGCTCAAGTGGTAAAGGACCAGTCTTGAGCAAAAAAACAAAAACAAAGGGACAGTGTCCAGGCCCTGAGTTCAAGCCATAGGACTAACACAAAACAAAAACAAAACAACAATAACCAAAAAAAAAAAAAACCCGCCCTAAGATTCTAGGTGACTTTCCTAAAGACCAAGGGGCCTATTTGAATATTGCATCACTGCATGGAGATTTTTGCCATCTTTTCTCCTGACACTATGACCTTGCTTCAACCTGCCAACACCAGTGCCTGCAATCCTCAGGACTGTGATTCTATGGCTCTAGTTTTTCATCTGACTGAGGAGGGGTGGATAAACAGCCTCTCCATTGCCCTCTATCTCAACTGCTCCATTCTTTGATTCAGCTCCATCAATAAACTGGGATTGAAGCGGGCAGCGCTATGGCAAATTGTCACATCATGGAAAGGGGCCATCAGGGGATAGGGGACTATAGAAAAGGAAGTGAAGCATGAAACTTCTGCAAGCTGCTCCCTGTCCTGAGAAGGCTGACCACCTACCTGCTGTTGTCGCCTGTTACTACAAGACACAAGCACCACAGGACAGCCCAAGGTATCTCCTTCTGCCCGGCAGTCTGCGCAGAATCCAAGACCCTTGTTGCGGAGCTGCAAGTGGACACCCACAGACAAGTAAACCCCAACTTCCATGATACACACTCAGCCAGGCTCCATTCCTCAACTTCACTCATAAGGAGTGGGGTCAAGTGGAAATCACTGATCCTGATGGACATACTCTGGAAGGAGGCAGGCCAGGAGGTCTGGGGGTAGAGTAAATGGCAAGCTAGCCACTTTCCTCAGGCTGGCATATGAGCAAGGGTTGGAATGAAGACCCCCCCCCCCGGAGGCCTTGCTGAGCTCACCATTGGTTGACCAAGACAATGGAAGAACATTTGAATAGTAGCTCTTGTCCTGGGAGGGAAACTACCCTCTCCTTTCCTCCCGACCCATCACCCTTGGGCCATGCCTTGCCTTTCCAGTGAATCTGGGTCTGGGCTCTGTTGGATACAACTCAGGGTAGATGTTGGCCAGAAACCAGTGGAAGGTCCGACAACCCAGCGTCCTTTGCAGCTTTATTCGCTCCCTGAAGTCTAGGCTCACAGCCTGGGGAAGAAGAAAAACACCAGCATCCACATGAGGAGAGTTTGTGTTATGCCAGAGGTGACTTAGGAGGGGAGGAGATAGGGTGGTTGGAAGAAGTTGAAGGGCTTAGGCAGAGAGGGGCCCAAGGTCCCAGCTCCCAGCACTGTGGTTGTGTTGGCAGAAGAGAGTTTGGAAGGGATGGCACAGAATGGATCTCCCCTAGGACATGGAAGCAACAAGACTGGAAATGACAGCACCCACTCCAGTCACCTACCAAATCTTTACAAAGACCTTGGTGTTCAGGCTTTGAGACTTACTGGTGGGCATTGGTGGCCACCTATAGAGGGCTGTGCACTTAGACAGGAAAGGCCTAGAAGCAGCTGAGAGGGGCATCAGTTGGGAAACTGTAGGGTAAGGGACCAGGTGAGGCTGCCAAGTCTTTCTGTTAATGAGTTAATCAATTAGGTGAAACAATCCTTCCTTCTTGTGGTTCTCCTTCATTATATAATTGTATCTGGATGGATAGCAAGACAAAATTTTAATGTTGATATAAGTTAAAGTTTGGGGCTTTGGGGATAAGACACCAAGAACCCCACCATGCCCAATGAAATTAACTTTCCTAACTCAGGAATTTCTTGCTTATTCCACAGCTTTACATACCATTAAACCAAGGAAATCTATTGCTTTTCCTCTAAGGAAATTGGTATAATTTTTGATGGTTTATTTACATCATTAATCTTTATTTGAGATCTCCCCAACCTCTCCCCTGGGTAGATTTTGTTACCAAAGCAGAGACATTTCTTTATCGGTATTCTATCACTAAGATAGTGATAAAAACAAACTGACAAATCTATTCAACCTTTGTGTGACCTCAAACAAGGGGCATGCTGACTTTGAACTTCCCCTTCTGCACAACACCACCTAAGAAAGGAAGAAACAAGGCAATATCGAGTCCCCTGGTGGTGAGATCTTTCTGTATCTCAAAATCCATGTGAGGGCTTAAAAGGACCAGAAATCTTCAGAACAAAAGCTTTTTTCATGTAAAATAAGTGCATGCTATTAAATACTTTCAGGGACATCACTGAAATCAACTGAGTGATAGGACAGTTCTAAAACATGCATTAATGGGACCGTGTGTATACATGTGTATACAAGATCAATATTTGATAGATAATAGATGATGGATGATAGATGGATGGATGATAGATGAGGAAGGATGGACAAAAGATAGAAGATGGAGGATGGATGGATGGATAGATGATAGATAGATAGATAGATAGATAGATAGATAGATAGATAGATAGACAGATAGATAGATAGATAGATAGATAGATAGATAGATAGATAGATAGATAGATAGATAGATGAAGGATAGATGGGTAGGTAGGTAGATAGATAAATAGGAATCCTCTGCTCAATATCTTCTGACTGACCAGTAAGGGTGCCATTCTCTTTGCAAAAGTCATCAGATGAACAGAGGGACGTGTATGTCCTTCATTGGTGTTCCTCAGAGACAGGAGTAGATAAAAGAAGAGAAGAATGATTGCCTATGGACTAAGTTGGTATTCGGAATTCTCCGAATCACTTTTTTATATGTCTTTCTTTCTTTCTTTTTTTAATTTTAATTTTTGGTGCCAGTCTGAGACTTAAACCCAGGACCTGGAAGCTGTTCTCGAGTTTCTTTTTGCTCAAGGCTAGCACCCTACCACCTGAGCAACAGCTCTCTTTCTGGTTGTTTTTTTTTTTTTTTGGTAGGTTTAGTAGCTATAAGAGTCTCACAGTCTGTTACATTTAGAAGATTAATTTATGTAAAATATCCAAGTATTTTTGTTAAAATGTTTTCTTTGTTTCCAGTTGTTTCATGATTAAATTTATAGACAAGTAAAAAAAAAAGAGTCTCACAGACGATCTGACTGGGCTGGCTTTGAACCACAATCCTCAGATGTCAGCCTCCTCGATACTAGGATTACATATATGAGCACTGGTTCCTGGCTTCGTATTTCTTTCTATTGTACGGTCACAGCTATTGTTGGTGTTAAAAGACTTTCCCAGGTTCATTAGCTGCTAAAAGGCCAGAATCAGACTTTAGCTTCAGTTTAACAATCTCTGTGTGATCCATTTATTCCATCAACGAAGATTTGTGGCACACTGATGGTGCTTATAGGCTGGAGGTCCCAACAGTGAGAATGAATTCCACCCACTTCCCCACAAATTCAGAGCGATCCAGAGGAGATACTTTATAGGACTCCCGCTAGTCCCAGAGGATTGGTATCCATATGTGCAGTTTAGTGTAACTATACTTGAGGGAGCTAGGAGACGGAAGACCAACTACTATGAGGCGGGCTAGTCTACTTCTATATCCATTAGACTTCTCCCTCTACTCCTGCCTCTCTCCCTGCTTTTCTTTAGCATTTAACTTCTTTCTTCTTCTATGAGACCTCAGCTTTCTGTTTTATAAAATGAAGGGTTTGGCTGGATGAACACACTACGGACTTCAAAACTCCCCAATCACCAACTAGATAACCGTTATTTTCCCCAAAAGCAGAGCAGTCAGACTGCAGAGGGAATTCCCATCATGCCAGGTCCCAATTTCTGTGATTGCCTGGGTCTAAGTGCCAAGTCCTCAGACTTGAACTTGGGGCTTGAATCATCACAACCTGAGTGTTCAAGCACTCTACAACTTCAGCCACCACTCCATGTTCAGCATTTTTTCTGGCTAACTGGAGATAAGTCTCATGGACTTTGCTACCCAGACTATCTTTGAACCACAATCCTCAGATCTCACCCTCCAGAGTAGCTAGGATTATTGCCACGAGCCACCAGTGCCTGGCATAACACAAGCACTTCTAATTGAACCAAAAATTGTGTTGAGAAAACTGAAGGTCAGTAAGTAATTTGCATGCCATTGCATTGGTCTGGCTATGGCCAATAGACCATGCTCTGGTCTCTATGGCAGAAGGTTAGACCAGTGCATCTAAAATGTTGCCATTTCCTTAAGGGTACTTTGTAGCTGGGCACTAGAAAAGACCAACTGGCCTCCCAGGCAAGAAAGACAAATGCTCTCCCCAAAATAAAGCAAAAGATTAAAAGCCAGCTGCAACTCTACAGAACCTCTATAAAACTCTGTAGAGTTCTATACAACAAATGCTGTCAGGGATGTGGAGAAAGAGGAACCCTACTGCACTGCTGGTGGGTATGTAAACTAACACAACCACTCTGGAAAGCAATCTGGAGGTTCCTCAGAAAACATAACCTTCCCTACAACCCAGCCATACTACTCCTTAGGCATCTACCCTGAGCAACAGGAACCAGGATTCAAGGACACATGCACCTCCATGTTCATTGCTGCACTGTTCACAATAGCCAAGATATGGAAACAACCCAGATGCCCCACTACAGATGAATGGATCCAAAAATTGTGGTTCCTATATACAATGGAATATTATCCAGCCATTAGAAAGGACAAAATAATGGCATTCTCAGGGAAATGGATGGAACTAGAACAAATCACGGTGAGTGAAATAAACCAAGATTAGAGAGACACAAATGACATAAGGTCTCCCTGATATGCATATGTTAAATTCAAAATGCAACAAGATATGTCAAAATACAAAGGACCTTTTCTTAGTTTGTTGCATTGGTTTTAGATGACTATGTTCTTGACCCCGCATGTGGCATATACACGTATACGTAAGAGGGAAGCTGGGAGGCAGACACAGAAAAAAGACATGAAGAAAGTGAAGTTGTTTTCTATTGCAAAAAAAAAGAACTCTGTAGAAAACCACCTACTCCCATTGCTCATGGAGTAAAGTCTAAACTCCTTTTCTTTTCTTCTTTTCTTCTTTGTACCAGTACTGGACTTGCACTCAGGGCCTGCTCATTATCCCTTAGCTTTTTTACTCAAGGCTGGTCCTCTACCACTTGAGCCATATCTCCAGCTTTTTGCTGGCTAATAGGAGATAAGAGCTTCATGGACTTCCCTGCCCAGGTTGACTTCGAATCTGGATTCCCAGATTTCAATTTCCCGAGTAGCTAGGGTTACAGGCATGAGCCTTCAGCACGTAGTGAGTCTAAACTCTATCTCACCCCTCAGGTGCTAGAATATTCACCAAGCACTTCTTCTGGATGTCAAAACTGAATCCACTCAGCTACAGTGCAACTACAACCTCTCCTGAAGAGCCACTCTGGGCCTGTCTAGGGTATGATAGCTCATTTTTGTGTACATTGTCCCTCCTTTAAGGAGATCTTGCTCCCACCAGGAACCTCCCAGCCTTGGGCATAGTTTAGTACCACCTGCCAGACTCGCCAAGCTCCCCTCTCCCCCAGTGATGACCATCAACACCCAGGCAGGGCTCATCTCATGCCAACTACTCTTCCGAGTGCTTTTGGATCTATGAACTTATTAAATCATCCAGAGACATCAGGAAGAGGAAGCAGGAATGCTGACTGCACAAGGAACTTTCAGGGTCACACCACTGAAAATCCCACACTGACGCCCAGTCTTTCTCACCACCATTGGGCTTAACCAGTAGACTTGCACAATGCTATCCAAAGGTGGATGCCTCTTTCAGAGGGAAGAGGAGGCCAAAGAACAAAGAAGAAAGCTGAGTGGAGTGGAGGCCTTGTGTCAATGTCTCTTTCCCTTGTAACTATGGAAGCTGATGTGGGAGGAATCTTGTGCCCCTCTGGGCAACAATAGTGGCAACTCCTGAGGACCAGAGAGAGTTCAGCCTGCCTGGACATTGGGATGAGACGGATAGTTCGTGTGGTTCCAGGCCAGCTTCAGCAAACAGTTGGTGAGATCTTCACCTCAAGCAACCTTGAAGTTCAAGGCATCCCAATCCCTCAGTCTCAGAGGCTGTTCTGCCATAGGGGAAAAAGAAGTGGGGCAAGGGTGGGCAGGAGAAAGACCTAAGTGGAGGCCTGGAGCTCCTCCACTCAGCCTGCTCTCCAGGGGCATGAGTGTCTTTCATGCCTCAGAAAGCTTCCGTTCCTCCACCTCACCTCCCTCCAGGGAGGAGGGATGGACCCCCCTGTCCCAGCCCCCAGCTGGGATGGGGGCCACAGAACCACGCCCTCTCCTCACCTTGCTCAGAGTGAAGGCATCTGGGCTGTGTCTGTAGAAAGTTTCTTTGAAGGAGCCCAGCCAGATCTCAGCAAGGCGGACCTTATTCATCAGGACGGCCTTCTTGTCCAGGGAGGTGCGGGTATCCTGATTTGGGTACAGGTGCCCAACCCGAGAGCAAGGGATGACCTCCACGGAGCCACCACAGAGCCAGGCCTGCCACGAAGGGAGAAGGTGAGCAACTCTCCCCCTCCCCTTCCATGAATGGGTGGGGGGGTGTCTCTGAGGGACTGGCAAAAACCACACAGGAGGTCGTGAGCACGAAGTGGCCAAGAGGATGAGAGCACTTTGGTGCAGTTTCCAGATGGTGGAGGGCACAGCTGCCCGTCTGCAATGCGCAGACTCAACCCTTGGAGATAAATGCAGCCCAGAGACTGCACCTCCTCTCTCCAGCCAACACATTCCAAAGGGAAAGATGCCCCCAGTGGCCCAGGAATTTCTAGAAGCTTGTGAGGTCTCCTTTATAGGCACCAGAGCCTTGAGTGATAGAGATGAAAGAAAACCCTCCTCCCACTCTTCACTTCTTCCAGAAGGTTCTCCCGCACCCTCCCATTCCCCCAAGTGTCTGAAGTTCATCTGACAGTGCCATCCTGGAAGAATAGAAGTTACAATGCAACAGTTCTGGGATAGGTAACCAACCCATGGACTAAATACACCAAGAGGGGTTCCCAAACCATGCGCCCTGGGGCTTCCAAGGGATCTAGGGGCTATTTTAAATTTTTGTCAGAAACAGCGACATCTGTTGTACATGATGCAAACTACAAGTCTAAGGTTATTGATAACTTAGATATTAGCTCTCTGCACGTGGAAGGATGCCTATCTTTGCATCCTGCTAAAAGTATCAGGCGAAAGTCAATGTGAAGCACGGGATCCTAAGGTTTGAGAAGCTGAGCAGTGGGCTGAATTCTTAGGACAAAAATTTACATATTATTTAGACTGAGCTACTCAATGCACAGACTGGTTTGGTATCTGTGGGGCCTGTGGGTGGTGTGCATAAAGATCCCTGAGATGCTAAGGGTACCGTGAGCAGAGAATTTCAGGTTCACATTAAAGTGTGAGTGATTGCTAGTTTCAAGTTTTGAAGGTCAAGTTCACATGGGAGGCCAAGTAAAATCAAGGTGGGACACAAGACAGATGGGAATGGGGGAGGAATGGGAGGAGATTTAACAGGCCTAGTCACAATAAATGTATACTTTTTCTCCAGACTCATCTTCAACTCTTGGCATTTTCGATGACTTCTGCCAAGCTATAACCGTTACCACTACCATTACCATGCCAGAAATCCCACCTGTGTCCTACACTGGCATAGGACTTACCTTAAGGGAGAGTTCGAGGTTTTCTCCACCCTGCAGTGCCATGAGTGGGTCATATGCTCCAGTGTTTTGGAAGTAATATCTATCCACAGCCACTACCTCTCCGAGTACCACAGGGCTCCTGAGCAGAGAAGATGGGCAGTAAGAGACTGCAGTTCAGAGCCCGGAGCTCCACAGGCAAAGCAGGACTGAGGGCTTCCCCAAGGGAGCTCCAGGGACTGAGAAAGCACGCTCTGGAAATCAACAGTTTTAGTGGCAAGATTGGATCAAAGCAACAATGTAAATATCCAAGTATTTTATAGAGGACTAAAGTTGTTCTGTCCGCAGGTCTGTTCCTACATCGGAGCCCCAGGGACTGAGCTCCAGGCTCCCAGATCTGCTGGCTATAGTCACTCTGGAAAGATGCTTGGGACCAAAGCCTTGGCTAAAAATAAGATGCCTCCCAGAGCCTGGTGCTGGTGGCTCACGGCTGTAATCCTAGATGCTCAGGAGGCTGAGATCAGAGGATTGCAGTTTAAAGCCAGTTCCATGTACTCTGGGAGAATTACACATGACTTATAAACACAGCAACCTAGAAACCTGGAGGAAGGGAATTCAGGTGACAATAATATCCTCTGGGCTTCCCCCCAAAAGATGTAGCCAGAAGCCTTCTTACAGAGCTCGCTTCATTCAGAAACAAATTTGAATGCAGCCAAACTCTGGATATGTCACAAGATATAAATAAAACTTCCGAGTTTTTTAATTGCAGAGGAGACAGTATTGCATTAACAAAGCCACCAGCTTCAGATTATTAAAAATATTGTTATGCCAAAATACTAAGACACCAAGATTATGAGATTTCTTGGCACAATTTCCAGATCTGTAGATATGTAAGCTTTCTGAGCTTAGTTTTCCTACCTCCAAATTGGAATAATTTTTTCTGTGTTTAATGGGGATTAAAAATAACTCATGTAATATATGTGTGTGACTTATTTATTTTTGTCTTTTTTTAAATCCCAGTTCTGGGATCTAGGGCTCATATTCTTGCTCTGCTTGCTTGTTTGGCTGGTGCTGTATCATTTGAACCATGTCTCCAACCCTGCTTTTTGCTGGTTAATTGTAAATGTAGTCTTGCCAGGGTTGGCTTCAAACCATGGTCCTTCAGGTCTCAGCCTCCTGAATAGCTAGGATTACAGGCGTGAGCCACCAGGGCCTCAGTGCCAGTGTGTTTTTAAATTCACAAGTGGCATGGACTTAATGGGCACTTGAATGTATGTCTGGGCCAGCACTCTTAAGTCAAATACAGTGTAAGGTGAATCTTCAGTGTAAAGTGGCAGAAATCAGGCCTACGCAGACACCTGCATCAGACCAGGGCAGCCTCTTGTGCCCAGTGCATCATGAATAAAGGCTTGGGTTTAGAAGTCTTTGGCTTTCACCATTAAACAAGCAACTGTGGACTTAGATTTGCCGCACAACACAGCCAGAGGCAAAGTAGATGGTCTCAGTCCAGTGCCTGGCCCTGTCCTAACTCTGGACCTGCTTTCCAGTAGCTTGATGATGTTGGGCAAATCATTTCTTGTGTGTGTGTCCAGGCAAGGTGAGAACAGAGACCACATCCCTTATTGTGCCCTGTCAGAACCCCACCCTGAGAACCAGGAGCTTAGGGACATGGCTGGTTTGCACTACTCTGAGCCGGGGAACCCTAGATCATCCACTCCACAGCTGGGAGAGACGATGGACTTTAGGACTAATTGTGCATGGAGAATGTGGTCCTATTCACCTGCCTGACCACATCCTTTGTGCTTGGCAGGACTTGAGGCCTAGGAACCTCCAAAGCTCCCATGTGAGAGAGCTGGGTAGATGTCTCAGCATCTCCCATACCCACCTCAGAGCATCCCTGAAAATATGCTGGGCCCAGCTGGGCTGACTTCATCTCTGGGTCACAGGCCTCACCTGACTGGGCTGATGGGGGATGGTCGAGCCTTCTTCTCACGCTCTGACAAGGGTTCCCAGTGCAATTCCAACTTCCAGTCCAACACCCCGCGCTGCAGCTCCTGGGCTGGGTAATACTGGAAAGTCTTCCAGTCGATCACGTCTATGAGTGGGGACACCACACGGTTCCTGGGGGATCAGAGGGGGCAGGCGGGGCGTGGGGAGATGGGATGGGGGGGAGGAGACAGACGGTTCACGCTCTGGGAATGGAGACCAGATCTATACACATGCTGCCAGTGAGCCAGCCACAGTGCCTTTGGTACTCCAAATGCGGTTTTCCCAAATAAGATGTGGTGTCATTGTCAAATATGCACAGATTTAGAAGACGCCCAGGAAAAGAAGATGTAAAAAAAAAAGTTTTGATCATTTAAAAATTGATGGAATGACATTTCGGATATATTGAGTTTAATCATCTATATCGCTAAAAATTAATTTCATCTTTTTTATTTTGGAATATGAGTACTGAATTAAAAAATATTTGCGTCTCACGATATATTTCTATTTAATAGCATTGTTCTAGAAAATATGCTTTTCCGGAAGGAATTGGGGCCTATTTTATTAAAAATACATACCTACGTGTCCCCCCTCCCCCGCACACCTTCTTTTTTGCTGGTCTTGGGGGCTTGCACTGGGTGCTAGGTGCTGTCTCTGAGCTTTTTTGCGCAAGGCTAGGGCTCTACCACTTGATCCACACCTCCAACTCTAACTTCCTTCAAGGCTTGACCACCTGGGAATCCCCAAAGGTACTGAGTTCTCTGTAGTTGTGGAGACCCAGCACTTTCTGAGGGATGGATAGATGTTCTGCTGGGCAAACCCCGAGGCCGGAGTGAGTTACCTGTCACCTGCTATTCTGCTGAGGAGAGGTTCCAGCCAGCCGGAGTGGCATTCACAGCGGGCATTCATGAACACCAGCACATCTCCTGTGGCCCGGTTGGCCCCCAGCATCTGGGCCTTGATGGTACCCAGCCTCTTGTTGCTCCTAATCAGCTTCACGCCTTCCAGCCTGGTGACATATTCACTGAGAGCAGACTTGAGTTGTTCTAGAATGACAGGGGTCAACGGGGTCACAGACGCCATAGCCAATGGAACTAAGTGGGCCTCATTAAGGTCACTGCTGGCAACTCTCGGTGGAGCACTAGGGGCCTGCACGATGCCTTTGAAAGGCTGGTTCTGCATGGAAGGGAGACAAAGACCCTTGAGGAGGAGAATGAGAGAGGCTTCTTCAGTTCTGTGCTTAAGCTAGAAAAAGTTTGACTCGTATGTGTGTTGTGTGTGTGTTCACAGGCAATCCATATGTACACGAGGGCACGTGTATCTGTGTATCTAAGACAAACCAGGGAGGATTAACTCTTCAGTTCTCACACTCCCTAGGGACACCAAGAGGACATTTATCATTGGCTGACAGGGACCACAGGGCATGATCTCAGGAAGACCCTGCCTCAGCGGATGGTCTGAAGAATCTCTGGGCATTTTTATTAGCCAATCCAGCCCAATCTGGCCAAGTTTCTGCCATGGCCAGGTTGGAAAGACTTCCAACAAGAGGACCTTAGACAGCTGACAACATGCCTGATTCCTCTGTCACATTGCCTGCCGTGTCCCTAAGTAACATACCACCTTGCTTGGCTTTCTTCATATAGCTTCATCTTCTCATGAAGCCAGAGTGGACTTTGGCTTAATTTCTGATTTAAGTCAGAAGCAGAGGACTTGAGTCAGGATGTTCCCCAGCACCATCTGTCAGCTTGTTAGAGATGGAAATTCCTGAGCCCCTCTGGGCTCCCCACCTCTGTGGTGTTTAATGAAACCCACCACATTTCACCTTCACCTAAGGTTTGATTGTTGCAGACTGGGAAGTCAGGCTGGGTGGTTCTTTCTCCATCTTCTTTTTAGGCTGTTCTCTGAGCTGAGTTGTTTTTTTTTTTTTGTCAGAGGAAGCATTTCAGGAGACTCTATAGGCAGGGCTATCTGGCCCCCATTTTGCCCCTCTTGGTCTGACTCAGTTCTGGCAAGTTCTCTTCTCTGGCCTCAGTTTCCTCTTTGGGACAGTGATAGATGCAAAGGGCTTTGCCCAGGGTCTAGCAGACAGTGTGCCCTAATGGCTGCCCTCTGTGATTGCAGAGTCATGGGGGAGAGCCCAAGGAATCAGACACTGGGGTCCCCATTTGCTTGGCTTCTTCCTCTTCTGTCTCCCTTCTCCCACTGGTCTCCCCTGGGCCCTTCTTTCATGCTCCAATTACAGGTGAGTCCTCAGGTAGAGCCCTACCTCTGGGGAACTTCGCTTACAGTAGATTCTACCCCCGTCTTTTCCATAGGAGTTCCCTTCCCCTCTGGGGCCCAAGGCTAACCCCAGCTACCTTGCTGGCTGAAGTCGTCCACCAGGATGAGCTCTGTCAGCAAGGCCCTGGGTGCCGTGTCCAGGACACTGTGCACAGTTCTCAGGAGGGTGGCCCAGGCCTCATTATGGAAACACAGGATCACGCTGGCTGTGGGCAGGCTGCCCTCGGGGTGCTGCTGCAGACACCTGGGGGGAAGAGAGCCTGGAGCTGCAGAAAGCACTTGACCCCTGCTCTAAGTCACTGCAGGCCTGGCTGGGCCTCTGGTTCTATGCCCTTCCCAACTCCATTGTGCTGTCCAGCTTTGCTGAAAACTACCATATAGAAAGAGACAGGCGTGCCTCTATTAGCTCCCGCTCTGATCCCAAGAGCCCCTTTGCTCTGTCAGTCCACACCCCATCATTGCAGTCAGCAGGGACTGGGACAGTTCTCAACAGCTGACTGCCAGCATCTGGAACAATGGAAGCAAATGACAGTGTTACCAAGGTCCGGGAACTGCTGTGAGCTAAAGTGTGTTGACGCCCCTCCTTGAGCATTTTGTGAACACAGTGCCGTCCACTCAAGGGCTGCACACCTGTTTCTTTCTAGTTGTATTCCTGCATCCTAGCACAGCGCCTAGCACATGAGAAGTGTCAGCTCATTTATTGGTAGCATTAGGGGTGTGTGTATGTGTGTGTGTTGTGTGTGTGTGTGTGTGTGTGTGTGTGTGTTGTGCCAATACTGAGGCAGGAACTCATGCAAGCGAGAACTCATGCTCTCCTTTAGTTATAGCTGTCCAAGGCTAGCATCCTTCCATTTGAGCCACAGTTCACACCTGCCTCTGATTCTTGGTGGTGGTGGTAAGAGGAAATATGAGAAGCCCTTGGCTGCAACTTAAGCATGTTTCTGGGAGTCTGACTGTTTCCTAAACTAGGAAAGGAGACTGGGGATGCAGAGACTGGATTTAGGAGTCCTGTGGGGGCAGATTCATGGGGACAGAGGTCTGTCACCCTGTTCTCAGGGCATAATACCACCATGCGTGTCCATGGGGCTGGTCCCTTTCTATCAATCCACAGAATGTGAGACTTGGATATAACACATGTATGTGGCATAATGAAGCTTACACCCCATCATACAGGTAGTTATCATTACTCAACACTGAGACATTCAGGATGTGGGGTGTGACATCAAAACCAGTACCAGAATGCCAGACAGGACAGTCAGGAGAGCATATATATAGGCCATGTCCTTCCTGCAGATATCCAGGCCTCTGTGAAGGCTCAGAGAAGGAAATGGGCTCCCCATGTGCCAGGAACTGAAGGAAATGAAGGACATCAGCAAACATGTTGCCCCTTCTCCCACCAGTGCAGGGAGGGTCTGAGGTCTGGCCATAACCAGGCCAGCTGTCTACAATCCTCCACCCACAGGAGGGCCTTGGGTTTTGCCATGTCTCAGGCCAAACCCACCAGACCCAGGAGAGCGTCTGGCCTGTTTCAAACAATCCAATCAGGAACCGCGCCAGTTTGCCATCCTGTGGTCACTGCCCTGGGAAAGGTCTGGCCTACTTCAAACATACCAATCATCATCTGGAAAATTGCCTGAAGGGAGGAGAAAAGTAGGTGGGGGGGAAAGATAGAGGCAAGGTAAAAGCAACAGTTCAGGACCATGGAGGGACAATCAGCTTCCATTCACACTGCTCATTCTTCTGAGTGGCCTTTGCTTTCTCTTTACTGAATAAACTCTTTAAAACTGTCCTTGCTCCTGACATTTATATCTATGCTGCTGGAGAACAAGAACTCACCATACTTATATCTCATACATCAGAAAGACATTCTGAAATACATTTTCAGCCAGGTGCCCGTGGGTCATGCCTGTAAGCCTAGCTATGATCCGAGGATCGAGGCTCAAAGCCAGCCCAGACAGGAAAGTCCATGAGCCTCTTATCTCCAAAGAATCATCAAAAAGCTTGAAGTGGAGCTATGACTCAAGTGGTAGAACACTAGCCTGGTGGGGGCGGTGGGGGGAGAGCTCAGGGATAGCACTTAGGCCCTGAGTTCAAGCCCCAGGACTAGCACAAAATAATGTTAATTAAAAATATATATTCCCCCTTATCTTGTCTAAAAAATGCAAATAGCAATTTTCTAACTTTTCTTTAAATCCTTTAGCGAAATAAGCAACGGGTAGGCAGACCAAGCAAGGGGGCCTTGTGCAAGCGATTATACCTCTGAGCACCTGCCTCTGATTCTCCTTGTTGACTGGGTTGTCAACCATCCTGGGCCCGTCATAGCAGAGTCCAGCAAATCAGTGAAGCGGTGCATAGCAAAATCTTTGGGATTTTGTAAGCCAAAGTCACCAGGATCACAAAGGAGAGACCAACAGCTTTGGGACTGAGGTAATCTAGACTGGAATCCTGGCTCTGTTATTTACATTCCTAACTAGACAACTGGCTACCTTCCCTCACTCAGGGTTGTAGTCAGGATCAGAAGAGATAAGAGCAATCAAGAGCACACACATGTGCTCACCCTCTCTGCTCTCCCGCCCATCCCTCTTGCCTGCTGCCCCAGGATCCCCTAGGAATTTGGAAAATGCATTTGGATGATGATTTCAAAGAGAATGAGTCATGGTGTTGCACCAGATTGCCTGGCTGTCACACATGAACCAAAGCTTCTGCCAGCCCTCTTGCCTGACCACAGTGGAAAGGTTTCTACTGGCCTCCTCTTCCTCCTCATCTTATTCAGTGAGTAGTACATTTGAATTCAGGCCGCCATACTTGCTAGGCAGGCATTTTGTCACTTCAGCCGCACCACCAGCCCGTTTTGCTTTAGTTATTTTTTTGAATAGACTCTCAGTTTTGCCTGGGCTGGCTTCTTCTTACCTATGCCTCATAGGTAGCTGAGATTACAGGTGTACCACCATGCCTAGCATGTTTGTTGAGATGGGATTTTCACTAACTTTTTGCTTAGCTGGCTTCAAATTGTGTGTGCACCACCCAATCTTCACCTCTCAAATAGCTAGGATTACAGGTGTAAGCCAAAGCAGTTTGCCTGAGGATATTAAACTGTTAAGTACAGCTTGACAAATGATGTTTGCTAGTGTGGGGATCCTGAGGTTGGAACACAGCTGGGGAAAAGAAAACCTTCAAGGAATGAGTAAGGGTGCTCGCTTCTATATGAGACAGAGCATGAGAAGATCAGAGTCTTCAGTGGAGGCTGATTCTGCCAACCTGTCATTCTCTATTAGGTGACACAGGGCACAAAAGGTGTGTACAGTCTCCCTCTGTTTGTGATAGTCCCACAGTTCCCTTCTGAGGGATTCTAGGATATCCCTGGCTTGCTCTTATCCTGGCCCTTTAACCCTCGACAAGGTATGGGAGTTGCAGGTGTGAACACTGACCAGAGGCCTATAAAGTGCCAGAGCCAGCCTTCCCTTCAGATTAGCCAGATGAAACTTCTAAATCCTCCCTCTGAAGAGTTTGCCTCCCCCTGTGAGTAGCAGTATCTACCAACATCCTTTCCCTCCGTTGGAGTGGGGGGGGGGCAGGGGGGTGACTGTAAAAGACAAGACAAGTTACAGCCAAGCGATGGTGGCTCACGTCTGTAATCCTAGCTACTCAAGAGGTTGAGATCTGAGTAGTAGAGCACCAGCTTTAAGTGAAAAACCCAAAGGAGAGCATAGGACCCTGAGCTCCAGTCCTAGTACCAGCATTAATAAAAAGAAGAAGAAAGAAAAAGAGAAAGAAAAAGGCAAGGTGCAGCGTTGCCACCTCTAATCTGATGGCCAAGCTCAGCTGGTTGTACCCAGGAAGCCCAAAGTCAACTAGTGTTAGTGTCTCATACTCATTCTCATTCCCACCACAGCCCCATGGCGGGCAGGGGCTCTTCATCCTCCGAGGCTGAAAGTGTGATGTGTGTGGGTTGCCTTCAGGACATGGCCAGTAAGGTCCAGTAGCACCACTTGCAATAACCCTGCTGACTTTTCATTGGTGGACGGGGTGGAGTGGAATGGATGGGGGGTACTGAGATGAGCCCCACCTCCCCACACTGCCAGCCAAGCCTCTCAGATGAGCTGCCGCCCCATTCTCAGTCAGCCCTGTCTACCCCCTCTCTCAGGCCAGGCAGTCAGAGCCTGCAGCAGCGGGGTCAGGAGTCATCCCAGTGACTCACTGCCTGGCGAGACAGAGATGGCAAAGAATGGCACGGACCCTGTGCTTGTAATACCATGTTCTGCTGGACAACACAGCTGTAGCCCAATAACACACCCTGACCTGCCCCTGCTACACCATGTTCCCCACCATGCCCTAGGTGGTCCCAGGGCAGAAGGGAGGAAAAAAAAGCAGAAGAGATCCTTGCGCTGCTTCCCCACTAGCTGTGGGGGGGGGGGCTGTTGTAGCCCTGGCTTAGGGGCCTGTTCTAGAACCACATATAGGTAGAATATAACTCTCCATGCCCCGTCTCCCCTCGGACGCCCCCCTCCCCTCCCCTTCTCCCCTCCTCTGGGGGATCAGAGCAGGAAAGCTCCATCTTCCCTCCATCTTTCCTCCTGTCTGACTCACTCTAGGCTCTTTGCTGAAGAATACAATAAGTCAACTTCTCTTTGGACTTTAATCTTGGGGGAAAGCATCACACGCTTTAACTTACTTTTTCTGTTGCCCCATATAAAGATGTTACTATCACCCCAATTTACAGTTGAGGACACTAAGGCTGAGACCTTGAGCAGCTTGCCCAAGGTCACACAGTGAGAGGTGGTGCCTGGATTTGACCCCGTGTCTACAGTTCTGTGAGCAGATGAATTAGTCACACTCATGCATACCTAAGTCAGGAAAGAACAGGGCTTATTTACTTGGAGCTGACCTGACACAGATTCAAGGATGAGCCCTTCAGGTTATAGGGAGACTGTGGGCTCTACTTCTTTTCTTTATCTCTCAGTTCTAGGACTGATGTCAGAAGCAGCTTAAATGATATTCTTGCTGGGTTCTATGAATCAACTAAAAGCCCCCTATCTTTTTATCTGTGCCCTTTGATCTGAGCTATTCTCTGTTGCCTCTCTTCCTAAGACAACGGCCTAGTTTGCAGGGATTAAGATAGCCCTCTTGTATGAAAGGCAAGCTGCCCTTCCCACAAGCAACATCTCCTTAGTACCTTAAAGCAAACAGCCCCAAACAGGACAGCATCTTGTTCCTGTAGTAAAATAACTTCTCTGGAACTCCTCCAAGAAAAAGACCGAGCTAATGGTTACCCAGGCTGCCGCTGTGAGCTAGGACTGTTTACTCTGCTACCTTTCTCCCTCCCTGTCCGCCAGTGCCATGTGGGAACCTCTGAGGATGGCTGAGGATGTCCCGAGTGGGCTGTCTTCCCATGGCTGCCATGTAATAAAACTCCTTTCTCTGCCTTCACTATGTCTCTGTATTTGACATATGGGACTGAGTGCCTGGACTGAACTTGGGACTTGTGGATTTTGAGCCTGGGGTCTAAAAACCTGGTTCCATTACCTTTCAAGAAGAATCTGAGTTCTCCTACTTCTCCCTCCCTTACTCTGTTTTTTGAGATGTAGGTGATTGAGCTCTGATTTGGTATGGAGTCTCCAGTGGTGGTGGTGGTAGTGGTGGTGGTGGTGGTGGTAGTGTGTGTTTGTGTGTGTGTGTGTGTGTGTGTGTGTGTGTATGTGCGCACAAACTTTAGAGAACCTGTGGGGTAGCCCTTTACTGCTTAAAAGCAGTACTAGTCTACAGGGGACTTAGCATCTTGGGCTGCACCGTGGATCTTCTGAAAGGCTTTGAGGTTAACCAGCTGTCTCTATGGTGGCACACATATCTACGTCTGAGGCTCCCTGTTCTGGCCAGTCTGGCTGGCGCACAGACAGCAATGGGACTCAGCAGGGTCCTCCAGTCTCTGCAGTGTAGTAGTGGCTGGCAGATTGTAACTACAAATGCTGAAGACCCATACTGAACCTGCTGAGTGGGAAGCTGTGGGGTGGGATGAGGCCGAGAAGGGCAACAAGAAGGCAGGAATCTGTTTTCTTTGGAGCCAGTATGGAGCTTGAATTCAGGGCCTGGGTGCTGCCCCTTAGCTTTTTTTTGTTCAAGGTTGACCCTCTACCACTTGAGCCCTCAATTCACTTCCAGTTTTTTGGTGGTTAATTGGAGATAAGAATCTCATGGATTTTCCTGCCCAGGTTAGCTTTAAACTGGGATCTCAGATCCCAGCCTCCTGAATAGCTAGGATTATAGGCATGAGTCACCAGCACCTGGTTCAGGATTCTGTTTTAACCAGCCACCTGGGGGCTCTGATGCCACTCTGAAATACAGGCTCCTGGAGAACCAAAGCACTAGCTCACAGGAGCCTCTTAGGTGCCAGGGAAACACTGCTTTATACTCCATGCCTGGAAGATCAAGGAGAGTGGGTCTGGCCAAGCTTTGAGGCTGTTAGTGCTGGAGTGGGAGTGGTTTGTGCAAAGACAGGAGGATGGGAAAGACTTTCTCCACCTTCCTTCCTTCCGACAGCAGCTTTGCAGAGCTGAGTTAGTCCTATGTGTTAGTTCCTGGCTCTTCCAGGACCAGGAGCTGTTCTCTGGCTCATTGCACCACCATCTCAATGCCTTTGAGCTGTCTGGTGAGGAACAGACTGGTGGAGGGTCTGGATTCCATAGCCAGGAAGGAACTAGCCTTAGGCTCTCTGTCTCACTTCTTAGTCTCAACAGAGGAGTGTCAAGGTCTTGCTCCCTTGTTGAGCCGATGCTGAGTCTTGGGCTCCTAGCTCCCACTGAGTATTTCATGGGACACACCCAGCTCTTCTGTGCCTGGGATGTGACACCAGGTGGCCTCCACTCCAAGTACCCCTGAGGATGCCGTGATGAGCATCTTCTATTGTCTCTCTCTATGGACCAGTGTCAGCTTCCTGATTAAGAAGGGAAAACCAGGCTGGGTGTGGATGTCTGTAATCCTAGCCACACAGGAGGTATAGGTAGGAGGATCTGCGTCTGATGCCAGCCTGGGGTAAAGATACAGAGACCTTTGCACCTGAGTTATCGGTGCAAAGTCTGGGATCTGGGCCTGTGGCTCAGGTAGTAGAATGCCTGACTGGCACACATGATACTATGAGTTCAAGTCCCAGTACCACAAAACAAAACAACAAAATTCTACAAGACTCTACCTGAAACTTACTAAAGCAAAAAGGGCTGGGGATATGAACTATACCCCACTCTACCATCCTCCCCTCAAAGGAAAGCCAGAAATGTACTCAACCCATGTGACTTGCCCATTGTCTGGTCTAGGAAGTGGCAGACTTAGAAAGTCTGGTTAAGAGCATGGCTTTAAGTTGGCATGATGTCTCAAGTCATCTGGAAGCAGAGATTAGGGAATTGCAGTTCAAGACCAAACTGAGTAAAAAAGTTTGTAAGAAAGACTCCATCACAACCAATGGGTAGGCACAGTGGCACATACCTGCTTTCTCGGTTACAGGGGAATTATAAGAAGGAAAATCTCAGCCCAGGCCCACCTGGAAAAAAGTGAGATCATGAAAATAACCAACATTAAAGGTGGCTAGAGGTAACACAGGTGGTAGATCACCTGCCAGGCAAGCAGGAGGCCTTGAATTTAAACCCCAGGGTGATTTGGGTGTTGGACATGTGGACAGATGACATGGCACAAGTCCATCCACTTTTCTCGACCTTGGCTTCACATCCATAAAAATGAAACCCACTTACTAGTTTTGTTATGTAAATTAAACAAATGGAAATAATAGTGCTCAAACAAGACCTAGGGTCTGAAAAAGAGGAGCAAACAAAGGCCAGGGCTACTGGGGGAGATGGGATTGGTGGAAGAATTTGTGGTTGGGGCTTGTCTAAGCTACAGGTTAAGGGTGGGCTTGCAGGAAGCCTGGGGGCAGGAGGAAGTGTGGGGTACATGGCCCTGGAAGTCTTGCTGTTCCAGGTTTGGCAGGAAAACTGTAATGCAAGCCCACATATAGTAGGTCCTTAATACATGGCTGTTTCTTTCATGTCTTGTACTTCAACCTAGTTTTAAGGAAGAAGAGAAAAGCACTGTCTCTTGGAAGGAGGGTGGAGTTATGCCACGCTTCAGCAGAACTCTTGCATATCCAGTGTTCAGAGCCTGACCTACAGGTGACAGTCTGGGGCCCAAGGCCACAGGTTGCACTCACCGGTGGAGTCCAGCAGAGGGCGCTTCCCACCTCTGCATAGAGCTGGCAACCATGAGAAGTCTAGCAAGCTGAAGCACAGAGTCCAACTGCATGGCTTTGCCTGGGGTTAAGGGTTTCCTGGGTACCAGGAGTTTTTAGTGCTAAAATGGGTAAAGTTCCAGGAAAACTGAGACAAGCTGGTTAAGCTGGCTGGAAGAAAAGCCGCAGAATGGCACACATATGCATGCACACATTTTTTACATTAAACACACCTGGCATAAAATCCACCTGCTTGCACCACACACTTGCATATATGTACACCACACACAACAAATGCAACATGCTTGAACCCATGCACACTCCCACTTACATGATCCATAATACATATGTAACACAGCCACAACAAATACATGTACTTTATGCACCACACACCTGCATGTGTGCATAGCACCATACATGTGTACACAACACCAAATGTACAACATACACAATATTCGTGCATATTGTACTCATGTACATCTCACCCAGTAATGCATACATGGGTACAACAAACGTGTTACAAAATTCACTCACTTTGTACCACATGCACGTGAGTTATCATGAACTTCATAACACGTTTGTATATGCACAAATTTATACACAATACATATCCAATATACATCCAATACACACAGGCACAATAATGAACAAGAGCACCAGACCCAAGCAACATTATCACAACACACATGGCACATTTGAGCCACATAAATACATACAAGACAAATACAACATCATGACATATGTGCACCAATATGCACAATGAATATACATAACACCCCAATCCACAACATATATAATACATGTGTGTACTATGCACACAGATATACCCACAACTTGAACACACGTGCAACCATGCCAACCCCCCCATAGCTCATATTTGTACACATCACACCACATATACAACACACCCACTTGCCACACACTACACAGTGCACCACACATATCCCCAACACTTGTTCAATCATACATGCATGTATGATACACAGTGCAATGTGCAATATACAATTTATATCATGCAATGCATGGTACAATGTATAATACACACAACATACAGGCACAAAATTGAGGACACATACACACACAGACACACAGACACACACAGACTCCTTTTGGGATCCAAAGATTTGTTTCCAGTCATTCTTCTTAGCCACAAAATGATGACGATCAATCTTGCTCTGGGGCAAGGGAAAATCATATCAAAGGAATCTGAAAGTATTCTTGCATCTGCAAGCATTGCTTTGCCGGGTGCCGGGCACTGGCTGCACAGTGCACATGCAGTCCTGACCTGTGGGCTCAGCAAGAAGGAGAAGCAACACAGAGCAAGTCAATGCATCAAGGGCCTTTTAGCTTTAGTTATAATAAGTGCCTGGAGTCTAGAGAAAGCCCAAAGCTAGCCTGGGCTGGAAGCTTCCTGTGAAGAGCTTTCTAAGGCAAAGCTTTGAAGTCAGTGGAGAGGTAAGGACTCCAGGCCCAGCATGGTGCTGGGAGGGCCCAAATCAGGCATTTTAGAAGCTCTTACACATCCCTTGCCTGGAGGGATAAAAGATATATTTGCTTTCCAGGAAACAGCTGGGCTTTGAGGAACCAGAACTTCCGAGGATGGGTCTGAGATCATCCAAACTAGCCAGTCCCTCTGCTTCTGGAGGTGGGTAAGCAGCCTCCGGTCCTGTCCCATGGCCAGCCATGGTAAAGGAGGATGGGGATAAAGAGGGAGAGCCCACCATCTCCCTGGGCACAGACCTGCATTTGTGTATACTTCCCAGCCAAGCTCCTCCGGTTGGGGTCATCTTGCCAGGCTAAGCTTTAGTGAAGACAGTATTCCAGCAGTCAGGCACTGAAACTAGTCTGTCAGGCTAAAGAGGGTGTTCAAGAGCCGTGATTCAGGCAGACTGGCACTTAAATGCCTGAATCTAAATTCCTGCTTTGGCACTGGCTAGCTGTGTGTGACTGGGGTGAGCCACTTGGCCTCTCTGGGCCTTATTTTTCATTCCTACAAAATGAGAATGAAGCTAATAGTTACACCCATCCTCCAGAGTTGCAAAGACTTCACAGGACTTTATGAGTTGTGTATGGAAAGCTCAGATTAAAACCAGGTGCGTGGCATGAGCTGCCTAAATGCGCACTGCAATCGCTGTGTTGATTAAAAAACAAAACCAAACCACACAAAACACTAAGAAGGGAGCAGAATACCCACACTGGCTTGGCGTGGGTGTGAAAAGGTGTCTTGAGGAATTCCTGCTGAGTTCCTGGCCGGTTACATACACACAGCTGTTCCTGCCTGGCCCTCCAGGCCAGAACTGGAATCCTGGACAGGGACGGGATGAGGGAGGAGATCTAGCACAGTTTGCACCTTCACTTTGCAGACACCTGACTGGCGTTGGGGAGACCAGCAAAGGGGAAGAAGCGGGGGGGGGGGGGGGGGGGGGGGGGGTGAGCTTTACTTACAGTGGATGCCGGGCCTCTGGCAGGGTCCTCCGCAGGGGGATGCGGGCTCTGTGCCCCTCTTTGAGGCCCTGTTGGTCCAGGCTGTGCAGAGTGAGTGCCTCTTCTTCTGCTACCTCCCCATCCTCCTCCTCTGAGGCTTCCTCCTCCTGCCTCCTGCTTGCCTGTCTGATGAACCGATAGCCTCCTCTTCTGCTCTGGCTCTGATTCCTCCTGGCTCGGGGTGAAGCCACAGCCATCAGCAGCTGATCTTCCCGCAGTGAGATGAAGGGCGGTAGATTGTCTATGAAGCTATAATCCTCCCCCTCATCCTCAGTCTCCAGGACCCATTCTTGGGAGTCTCCAAAATCCAAGCGGTACCCAGCATCAGAGCTGCGCTTGCTGGTGCGGGCCGTGGCATCCTGGGGCAGGGTGGGTGGGGGCGGGTACAGCATGACCACCATCATCAGGAGGCATCCCAGCATCACAAGGAGCAGCCGGAACGGAAGTCTGCATGGTCCCTGTCGCTGGCGCTTCCTTAGGAGCATGCTGCTACAATTGCCAGTTGCAACAGGTTGTGTTCAGGTTTGCTTGCTCACACCGCTCCGGGTGCCTCGGGGCACAACCTGGCTTGCTCAGCTCACCTGAGATTTGTCTTGCTAGTCGCTTAACCAGCTCCTTTTCATCCTTCTGACATTTACCAACCACGTGTGTTAAGACCTGCTTCCACTCATGATCAGAAAGCCACAGGACCTGGGTATCACCCTGGGTCCTCTCTAAGTGGATTTCTTTAATTGCCTTCTGCAAGCCCATTCCCACGGACTTCAGACTGAATTGTTTGCTCCCTGTCTCCCTGGTTTTCTCCTTGAGAAAAAAAGTAAGGAATCCATTCCTCTCAGGTGTTTAGTTCCACGTGTTTCTCTCCCTTTGCACAAGTGGCTGGGCTGTAATGAGACGTCGGGGGGCCAGCTGGTGGGGCTTCAGTCAAGCAGCGCTGACAGCCGTCCTTCTTTGGATGGCTTCAAGTCAGGTCAGATCAACAGATGTGAAGTCGCACGCAGAGCCTGATTTCCTTTCACACATAGCTCTGCTCAGCCCAGAGCCCTGTGCCAGACACAGGCCGAGCCAAGTGTGCGCCTCGCTCCTGGTCCTAATGCCCTCACTGTTCCAGGGCGTTTGCACAACCCCATGGTGTCAGGCTAGAACCAGATCAAAACAAGAACATCCCAGGAGTTCAGATTTGAACCTTGTTTGCAGGAGAAATCCTTTCCCCACCCCCAGGAGCAGGAGCGTCTATTCCCTCCGGATTCAGACAAGTTGTACATAGGACGCAGATGCCAGGAGCCAGCTGTCTATTTGCGTCCTTGCCTCCCCTCCGGGGATCTGCCAAGCCAGCTTGAAGTCTCCCCCCTGGGGGGGACCACTGCCCTGGCTTTTCTGAAAGTGAGGGACTGGGGGACACTCCTATTTGCTCCTCTAGCTCCCACTAGAGCACCTGAATTCCTACTGTGTGCCAGCCAATCAGAGGCGCTCTGGAGGAGGCGTGGCCTGCTCCTTTGGTCTTAAGTCCATTCAGCCTATACCTAGGTAATGAGCTCCTACTATGTACAAAGAAAACAAAACATATGGTTCTGGGAATTGGGAATACAGCAGTGGAGAAGAGAGAGGTCTGTATGTATGTACCTCCCTGCTTCCTGAGGAGACGGATGATTGGTTAAATCTACAGTGGGTCAGACAGTGCTAAGGGCTGAGGAGGAAGATGGGAAATGGAGGCTGAAGATTGATTCTCCCAAGATTGATTCCTTGGCTGAGAACAAAGGTGGCTTGGGGAGTTCACTTGGTGCAAAACTAAAAATGCTTCTCGGGCTTTGATCACCTGGGTCTGTGTGCAGAGCTAAGCTCTGCTGCTTTTCTCTTTGGCCAGGCATAGCTCATGCCACTCTGCTCGGGGAAGCCGGGAAACACTGTAGGATGCCCCACACCTACACCCCAAAGCCCTTGTGGGACTTCTGTCTCCACACCATGGTGGGGAAGGTGACAGTGGGTCTTGCCAGGGCTCTGGACTGTACCTGAGGAGGGGGAGTTGTGCAGGGGTCCTGCCCCTTTCTTCACTCATATTCCTGTCCCAGATGGACTTAGACAAGGCATTTCCATGCCTGTAGCTCAGCTCGGAGTCACCTGCAGCTGCAGGTGGACAGGGGCCAGGGAGATGGCTTGCTACCTCCAATGCCTGACTCACTCTGCCTGAGCTTCCCAGTGCCAGGGCTGCCAGCTCACCTGTCATGCCAAACAGACTAGAAGCTGAGGGGAGGGGGATCTAACTCCTGGAGCAACGTCACTGATTAAAGAAAGAAAAGTTATGATGACTTCTCAGTGGACAACGCAGGGTGGGCTGGTGGCATGTCCGGAGGTGTGAGCTACACGAGTCTCCAAAAGAGCCACTAATGGGAGTGAGGCCCTGGAGTTTACCAGGCAATCTGCTCACCAATCCATCCTTCATTCACCATTTCCACTCTCCTATCCTTTACCGTGCGTGTGTGCGTGTGTGTGTGTGCGCGCGCACGCGTGTGTCTGTGCTTAATTGGAGATAAGAGTCTCACAGACTTTCCTGCTCAGGCTGACTTTGAACTATGATCTCAGATCTCAGCCTTCCAGGTAGCTAGGATTATAGATATGAGCCCCTGCATACACTGCATGCATGTGGGAAATGTTACAACTGGAACATTCCTTGCACAACTAAAGTATGCCAAAAGAAGAGAAGGGGGAAGAGAAGGAGGAAGAAGAGGAGGAGAAGGAAGAAAGAAAGAGAAGAAGAAAGAAAAAGAAGGAGGAGAAGAAAGAGCAGCAGCCTCAGCTAGGTTGCTGGTGGCTCTTGCCTGTAATCCCAGGTACTCAGGAGATTAAGATCTGAGGATTATGATTTGAAGTTAATCTAGGAAGGAAAAGTCCATAAGACTTTTAGTTCCAACTAATCACCAAAAGAAGTGGAAGTAGAGGTGTGGCTCAAGTGGTAGAGCATCAGCTTTGAGCAAAAAGGTAGACAGAGCCTGGGCCCTGAGTTCAAGTACCAATACTGGCACATGCGCGCACGCGCGCACACACACACACACACACACACACACACACACACACACACGGTTTGTTTACTGAAATCTCTCCTTCGACCCATGTTCCATGGCAGGTGAGACTAGAAGGGAAGGTGTTGACTTCTCCATAGCGTTTTAATCTTAGTGTTCTGAGCACATAGAGTTTTCTCTATCAGCTGGTTCCTGGACTACTTTTTGTAATTCAGATTCCTGAAAAGGAGTAGAAGAACCTGAGCTACAAAGGCATAGGGAAGGGGTGAATCCCTTTGTGTTAGCTCTTGGGTTTTAGGTTGTTCTGGGAGCATCTGAGAGATGGGTGGAATAGAGAATGAAGAGCAGGTAAAGAAGGAAAAAAGAGAAGGAAGAGGAGAAGGTACCATGCTAGAAGCTAAGTTTACCTAAATAACCAGTTAAGAGGAAGCAAAGAGTAAGTGGATGTGTGGCTCAAATGGTAGAGCACCACCCTTGAGCAAAAAAAACTAACCAACAGCCAGGTCCTGGAGGCTCATACCTATAATCTTAGCTACCAAGTGGCTGAGATCTGAGAATCCTGGTTCAAAGCCAGACCAGGCAGGAAAGTCTATGCAACACTTATTTCCAATAAACTCCCAAAAATGTTGAACATGGAGCTGTGGATCAAGTGGTAGAGTGCTAGGCTTGAACAAAAGAAGATCAGGGACAGTATCCAGGACCTGAGTCCAAGCCCCAGGACCAACACACACCAAAAAGCTAATGGACAAAGCCCAGACCCTATATTCAAGTTTGGATAGTAGTACACACGCACATGTGTGTGTGTGCACACCTGTGCGTGCGCACACACACACACACACACACACAAGGAAGAGGGGAAAAAATGTCTTCTGGACTAGACACAGAAGGAAGGGATTTCAAGTTGGGAGGGTGAAATGCTCCTCAGTAACTGTAGACAAGAGAGGATTTTTTTTTCCACTCACTGATAGCAGAGTATATAGTCTTTTCAAGTCACATGGAACATTCTCCAACATTCAAAAGGATTAAAATCATAACAAGTAGGTGTTCTTTGACCAAATGGAATAAAGTAGAAACCAATGACAGAAAAAAATAATTTAAAAAAAACCACAAAAATGTGAGAACTAAAAAGCATATATCAAAATAACTGAATTGAAGGAGAAATCATATCAGAATTTAGAAATATTAGAGCTGGAGGAATGGCTCAAGTGGTAGAACATTGGCTGTGAGCCAAGCCAGAGCTCGAAGCCCTAAATTAGGCCCTGGTACCAGAAAAAAAGAAAGAGCAATACTTTAAATAAGTGTCAAGCATGGTAGATTATACCTATAATCACAGCTACTTGGGAAGTAGAGACTAGGAGTATCATAGTCTATGACAGTTCAGATGAAAACATGAGACTCTATCTCAAAAGTGAAAAATGCTGGGAGTATGGCTCAAGTGGTAGAGCATCTGCCGTGCAAGAACAGGCCCTCACCTCAAACAAACACACATGGCTCATGCCTGTAATTGCAACATTTGGGAGACTGAGGCAGAGGTCAGCTTGGGAAACATAATGAGACCCTATTTCAAAACTATATAAATATTTTTAAAAAAATACATATTTCAAAAAAAAAAGAATACATATTTCAATCAATAACCTAACCTACCACTTTAAGATACTGTAAGCTGGGAGCTGGTGGCTCACGCCTGTAATCCTAGCTACTCAGGAGGCTGAGATCTGAGGATTGTGGTTCAAAGCCAGCCCAGGCAGGAAAGTCTGTGAGACTCTTATCTCTAGCAAACCACCAGAAAACCGGAAGTGGCGCTGCAAGTAGCAGAGTGCTAGCCTTGAGCTGATATGCTGATGGACAACACCCAGGCCCAGAGTTCAAGCCCCACAACCAGCCAAAAAACAAAAAAATACTGTAAAGAAAACAAAAGCTGAAGCTGCACACTGGTGGTCATGCCTGTAATCCTAGCTACTCAGGAGGCTAAAGATCTGAGGATCACAGTTCATAGACAGCCTGGGCAGGAAAGTCCATGAGACCCTTGTCTCCAATTAATCACCAGAAAACCAGAACTGGTACTGTGGCTCCAGTGGTAGAGCACTAGCCTACAGCAAAAGAGCTCAGGGACAGTGCCCAGGCCCCACAACCAACACATACACACACACACACACACACACACACACACACACAAGAATTCAAGCTCCCAACTGACAAAAAAAAAGAAAAGAGAAAAAAAGAAAAACAAAGTTGAAACAAATAAGAAAAAAAAGTTTAAATCTTATACATTTTGCACATAAGTATTTAGAAACTTTCATTCTATTTAATAGGTGCATACTATATCATTGAATGGATGAAGTAGCCCCTGATTGATTTAACTAGTACTCTACTAATGCACATTTTTATGTTTTATAGTAATATTTCTTTAAATATCTTCTCTGTCACACATATACACAATTTCACATATGTGCATATATTTGCAAATATTTCTTATAAATTGAACGTATGAATTAAGTAAGATGCACATTAAAAAATTAGAGCTTTGGCAAATTTACTTCAAAGAGTTTCCATTAATTTACACTTGCATGAATAAAATATGAACATGCCAGCTGCTCTGTAATCTTACCAGTAGAAAGTATCATTAACCTTTTTAATCTTTGCCAATCTACTAAGTGAAAAATGGCAGCTCAGTAACAAAAACATTAAGATACTTGGGAGTGTATTTCATGGCATGTATAGGCAGCACTAAATTTTATTGAAGGAATAAAAGTAAACCTGGAGAGCTATAGCAAAATTTGATTCTAGATGGAAAGACTCAATCTTCCCCAAGTTAATTGAAAAATTCACTGTCATTGCATTCTAAATTTGAACTCATCTTCCATAGAACTCAGGGCCTGGGTGCTGTCCCTGAGCTTCTTTTACTCAATGCTGGCACTCTACCACCTGAGCCCCAGCTCCACTTCCAGCTTTTGGTGATTAGTTGCAGATAAGAATCTTATGGAGGGCTGGGAAGGTGGCTCAGTGGTAAAGTGCTTACCTTGCATGCATGAGGCCCTGGGTTCGATTCCTCAGCACCACATAGCAGAAAAAGCTGGAAGTGGCACTGTGGCTCAAGTGGTAGAGCACTAGCCTTGAGCTGAAGAGCTGAGGGACAGTGCCTAGGCCCAGAGTTCAGGCCCCACAATTGGCAAAAAAAAAAAAAAGAATCTTATGGACTTCCTGCCCAGATTGACTTCAAACTGTGATCCTCACATCACAGCCTCCTAAGTAGCTAGGATTATAGGCTTGAGCTACTGGCCCCCAGCTTTTCCATGGATCCTGGCATGTTATTCTACTATTCTTACAATAAAAAAAGGACTAAGAAAAGATAAGGTTATTCTGAAGAAAAAGGAGAGAAATCCCTCTCACCAGACATCTAGAGTTAGTCAGCTGCCTGGTACTATATCAAATACCCAAGACAATCCATTCATAAAAAGAAAAGGTTAAATTCAGAGGTTTAAAACCATGACCAATTGGCCTTGTTAGTTTTTGACTTGTTGGGGAGCAGCACCTCCTGGTAGGGAGCATGAACAGGAAAAGCCACCCACTTCCCAGCCAGGGAATGCAGAGAGGAAGAAGTTGGGCACATCGCCTTCAAAGGCAGGGCAGGCCTCCATGTCCTAACCTCGCACTAGGCCTTATCCCTAAAACATCTCCACCATTTCCCAAAAGTTTCAAGCAGAGAGAGTCCCAACCTTTAACGTGTAGGTTATTAGGAGATATTTAAGAGTCAAACCAGTGTACCTAGACTTTAAAACTTTAATAATTGAAGCACTATAGTACTGATGCATACAAGGAAAAAGATAATAGAGTCAAGATGCACATTACTACACTATGTCAAAATCTGATAATGCCAATGCAGTCTGAGAGATGAGGGAAGGGAGCTTCTCTTTTGCTGTTGTGATGCATGTAACTTTTGTTCTTTGAGGAACAATTTTAAGAGTACCCCCTACTGTGAGGATGCCCATGCTACAGCCTGGCACTTGCTCTTCTGGGAGAAACTTCGGTGCATGAGAGCAATGCATAGCTAAAACTGGACATAAGCTAATTGTCCCTATAACAATATATAAAGGGTCAGCAAGTAGAACAAATATGAATCAAAACACATATCTAAAGCAGAATGTTGAGTAAAAAGTTACAAGAGACAATGTGAGATCATTTATGTAAATTTGTGTGGGGTGTGTATGTGTGGACGTGTGTGCCAATACTGGGGCTTGCACTCAGGGCCTGGGTGCTACCCCTTAGTTTTTAATGCTCAGAGCGGTGTTCTACCACTTGAACCACTGTTCCATTTCCAGCCTTTTGGTGGTGAACTGCAGATAAGAGTCTCATGAACCTTCCTGTCCAGGCTAGCTTCAAATCTCCATCCTCAGATCTCAGCCTCCTGAGTAGATACGATTACAAGAGTAAGACACTGCCCACCCCCCACCCCTATTTAAACCACTGCTTCTAAGTTATCTCCAAATCTGCGAATCCCACCAGTGGCTGGTGGGCCTCACCTTACTAGCCTCCTTGACTCGAGATGGTCCCGGGGCTGCTGTAACCACTGAGAGTATTTTCTTTTGGCTGTATCCTGGAGGACTGGGCTGTTCTGGGCTGTGACCTCATTGTTTACCATTATTTTGAAAAGCTTCTTCCTCCCTTCTGTAGGCTGGATCAGAGCCGAGGACAGCAGGGTGGATGTGTGAAAGGAACTCCA
>NW_012267276.1:620822-623322 GCF_000151885.1 Dipodomys ordii | reverse complement strand
GTACTATCCCTCCCCCAAATTGTCATGTCAACCCAGTCCCCAAGGTGACCTTTCAGCCTTCATTCTATCCCAGCAAATTGACCTTCACTTCTTCTTCCTGGGTGTCATGCTGGGGGAAAAGTGAACAAAATGTGCAGATTTCACTTTAGGATCCCATAGACCTGGCCTATTCCCAGGTCTGAACCTCCGAATTAGATTTCCAAGGTGTGTGGCCCTTCAATACGCATTGTTGAACAAATTCTTGGCGGGCAGGGATGGGTCTGATGCACAGCAAGAAGTAAGCTCCAGCATTTCAGAGCTGAGGTTGATTTTAAGTCCAAAAAGAATGGAAGGAAGGAAGGAAGGAAGGAAGGAAGGAAGGAAGGAAGGAAGGAAGGAAGGAAGGAAGGGGAAGGGAGGGAGGAAGGAAGGAAGGAAGGGGAAGGGAGGGAGGAAGGAAGGAAGAGAGGGAGGGAGGGAGGAAGGAAGAAAGGAAGAGAGAGAGAGAGGGAGGGAGGGAGGGAGGGAAGAAAGGAAGAAGGGAGGGAGGGAGGAAGGACTTGAGAAGTAGGACCTGTTTGGAGTGGGTGACTCTTGGTGGTAGACCTTGAAGCCACTATATTCTGCCCACAGTTCCCCAGTTTGGCTCAGGATTGAGAGGGTGTTTCCAGGTCCCACTCTTCACAGTTAGAAGTGAGAGAAAAAAGCTGGACACTGGTGGCCGATGCCTATAATCCTAGCTACTCAGGAAGCTGTGATCTAAGGACTGAGGTTCAAAGCCAGGCCCATGCAGAAAGTCCGTGAGACTCTTATCTCCAGAAAATTGAAAGAAGAGTTGTGGCTCAACGTGGTAGAGCACTAGCTTGGTGCAAAAAGAGCTCAGGGACAGCACCAAAGCTCCAAGTCATGACTGAGAAAAAAAGTGAGAGAAAAGTAATTCCTCTGAAATTCCTGGAACTGGGGTGTCTGAGCCTTATCCTCCTGAGGGCCAGGCCAGGCTGGCTGGAAAGAGCTCACTTGGCTCTGGAGTTTCCCACTCTGCCTCCTTCCTCTCAGGGCTGATGGCTTCCCCAGTGCCCACCTTCTCCTTTAGTTCCTCCTGCTTCAAGCCCTCCCTATTTGCTTCTGATTTCAACTGACTTTGGTCCAGTGTTCTTAACTGGCTTCCTCAGGAACCTTTCAGAACATTCAGAGAAAATCAGAACTGTGTACTCAGGGGCTAGGCTGCTAAATGAATGTAGTAATATCTTTGGGAGAGTCAGAAAATGATGCCCTAAGCAAGTGTCATATTGGCAAAAAAAAAAAAAGCACAGCAATACTGGCTTCAGGCACAGCTGAATTGAGTTCTCAGAGTTGCATCTCTCCATGCCAAGTCTTGTGTGGGAAGGAAGGCATGGTAACCAAAACCTCCACCTGTATCAGAAGCAGCAGCATTTTGGCTAGCAGGCTTTGTTTTTTTCTGGCATCTCTTATCAGATGCAACAATGTGCTGCAAATATTTAATAATTGGCGCTTAGTGGGAGAGGGGAGGGATGTCCTGGGTTGGAGCATTTGGCAATTTTTGTGATATAAATGTTCTCATACTAGCATTGTGACCTATTTCCTGCTCTGCCAGCATTGAACAAAGAAATGGGCACAATAGCACACCATTTTATAAACTTTTAAGATACCATGTATGTATATAACCTCAGCACCAGAGATTATTTTAAAACTGTAAAGTAACAAAGGAGCAATTAATTGTGTGTGTGTGTGTGTGTGTGTGTGCGCGCGCGTGCGCGCGCGCTCGCATGTGCATGTGCACAAACACACGCTGGCTTTAACTTGGGGCCTGAGTGCTGGCCCTTAGCTTTATCCTTGAAGGCTGGCTATCACTTGATCCACAGATCCATTTATGGGATTTTGATAGTTAATTGGCGATAGAAGTTTCTGCCTTTGAACCATGAGCCTCAGATCTCAGCTTTCTGGGTAGCTAGAATTAAAGGCATGAGCCAGCAGTGTCTAGTGGGAGAAATGAGTTTTGAGGATGCAATACCTTTGCTTTTGATATAATGCATTAAGTGTAATCTTATATGATTTGACTTTTGTTTTGGGGCTGGACCTGGGGCTTGGATCCAGGGGCTGGACCCTATCCCTGAGTTTTTGGGGTTTTTTGTTGTTGTTGTTCTTGTTTTTGCTCAAGGCTAGCTCTACTATTTGAGCTACGGCTCTACTTCTGGCTTTTTTGGTAGTTAATTGGGGATAAGAGTCTTACAGATTTTCCTGCACAGGTTGGCTTTACATTAAGGATCTTCAGATCTCAGCCTCCTAAGTAGCTAAAATAGCAGGCAGGAGTAACCAGCTTCAAGCTTATAATTTGATTGTTAATACAAATGAGTTTAACAACTGAGTAGTAAAAAATAAAATATACAATTGCCTATTATGAGCAAGTACCAGCTAGCTGGCTCAGCCCACCATTGATTGTGAAGCCAAGCTCAGTGATGAATAGTGCAATGATCAATTAACAATGTCTGAAAAGGACACA